>NW_021319621.1:6509-136449 GCF_001605985.2 Dendrobium catenatum
AGGCTTTCACCTGGGAATAACTTTACCTCAGCACCCACAGTGAGGTGACATGTACTATATATTCCAGTTTCTGAACCCTGCTTGGATGGAGTGGAAATCAAATGCTGGGTGAATTCATTCTCCAGTTGGGGCTGGTAAATCGCGTTTCCTTAAGTGCTTTTGTGGATATGGTTCAATTTGTTTGCTCAATCTTAACAGAAGAATGGGGAATTTTAGGCCAGGGGGTTATACTTCTGTGGAATGGGCTGTGGAAGCTACCAGCAAGTGTGTGTAAATATTGATTCTTCAGGGAGGTTAGGCTCACAAAGTTTCTTTAGTTTTTTATAGCAAGTCATGGAAAATAAGTTAAATTTTTGTTCATGTAGTGGCTTGTTTTTTGTTAGACAAACATGATTGATTATTGATTAATGAATAAACTTTCTACTGAAACTTTGTTGGATTGTGAATGAATGTTTAGATGGAATATCATTTTGACTCTCGTCTACTTATTTTTAGAGAAATATTTAGATATGTTTGGGGCAACTTTCCCATTGTCTTTCTTTCAAATCACAACCAAACTTTCGTTGCTTTTTTTTTTTTTTTTTGCTTTTTTTCAAAAGTTTTGGTAATGGGAAGCTATTTTTGAGGTGGCTACAAATTTTTTAAAGGTAATTGTAAAGTTGATGAGAAAAATAATTTTCTGGAAGTTTGTTTTTGGATATATATATTTAAAAATCCAGTAGCAACTTTCTCTCAAATATTATATTCTAGTAGATTGGATTTTAAAAAATAATTTATTGCTCCAAAAAATTTTAAAAAACTGAGAAAAGATATAGCTTCATTTGAGTGGTTTTATTATTATTTTTTAAAATAGCTTTTTAGTAAAATTCCAAATCTAATCAAAAGAATGTATAGGAGAAAGAATGTATAGGAGAGATCTAAAAGGAAAGCCGTGATAGAGCTGCCCTAAACAGGAACAATTATTACGTCTTCTGATCGGACGTAGAGCTACGTTCGGCCGCCAATAACATGTCGCCACGTGCTCTTACTCTCTACCGCGTGGCCCGACGACTTGACCCGGACCGGAACCCGGGAATGCTATGTTCGCGTATTGTGAGGTATTACTCGGTATTTGCTTGGTATTGCTAGGTATTGCATGGCAATAACGAGAAATGCCACTATGTGAAGACCAATACTGAACAAATACTGAGTTGTACCGAGTTTAGAAAAACTCGGTACAACTCGGTATTTTCTCGGTATTGGTTATTGCCAAGTAAAATCGATCAATATCTAGCAATATTGAGCAATACTTAGCAAAATCGAGAAATACCGAGCCATCCTGGGTCCGTTCCGGGTCGGGTTGTCGGGGCGCGCGGTAAATAGTGAGAACGCGTGGTGCGATTCTACTGGCGGCCGAACGTAGAGCTACGTTCTGTGACCAGACCAAATAAAAGTTCCCTAAACAGGCCTACTCTACTAAGATTGTTTTTTCTAAAATACAATATTTATAGTATTAATAACAATAATTTAGTAATAAAATACCGTTTCTCGCAATAATTTTATAATTATATTTATGAAAAAAAATTGTATTAAGCTAAACGAACAAAAAAAGGGGGGAAATACGAGATCATTATTTGTGTAGTAGAAGTTATATTATTAAATGATCTAATAAAACCACCGTTTGCTACCTAACTGGGCATCTTCTTTTAGGGTGCTTACAAATATCAAATTCTTAAAAAAAAATGCTAAACACAGTATCTCCTCACAGCAGTGAGCAGGATAATTTTAGGCTTCGTTTGGGACGACTTTCTTGCTGCTTTTTGAAGCAGTTTTGTAGTTTAATAACTAAAAAATTTGTACTAAAAAGCTGCTTTAAGAAGCAACAAGAAAATCGTCCCAAACGAAGCCTTATTCTCCTCTTGAGAAGAAGCTTGGATTAGAGCAACTAATATTTTGTACGGAAAATGTTTTTATTACCTTCGAAATTAATTTTTAGGTTTTGTTTTGGATGGCTTTCTTACTGCTTCTTAAAGCAGCTTTCAAGTACAAAAAATTTAATATTAAATTTTTTGTACTTGAAAGCTACTTTAAGAAACAATAAAAAATCATCCCAAACGAAGTCTTAGTATAAAAATCTCTTGACCAAAAAATTTACACTAAAAAATTGTTTTAAAAAATAATAAGAAAATTATCTCAAATGAAACCTAAAACTACAAGATTCAACAACTCTTTTAAGTAAATACTGATACATTCATCCTTACCATGGAGGCATGGACACATGCAGAACAAGCGCCATGAAGGATTTCGAGACTTTATAGAAATTAGTCTCTTTTAAAAGGTAAATTATTGTGTCCGGTGTCTGGATTCGTCCGGACACCAATAAAAATGCGCCATGTCACTCAAAAATATCGGGGCCCATAGCATCCGGGTGAGATGGCGTGTTCGGATTGGATGTCCGCATGTCAAGTGACTGGACGCAATAATTTGCCCTTTTAAACGGCAAAATTTTAAAAAGGATCAAAGTTGTAGATTTTTATGATACATTTTATATGAGCTGCGGATTTCAGGGGAATGCGCCAACTAATTTGGCATGAATAGTGCGCCAAATAAAGTGGCACATTCAGTTTCTTTATTGATGGATTATTGGATATGCAGGCATTCGAATTATATTTCTGATTTGTAGGGTTGTGATGACTACGTTCTTTCATCCTTGCCCTCAGGAAAATTATTACGTGTGAACACCGGACGTCAATCAAGAGCCGTCACGTCGTGATTCTGACTCAGTCCAACTCGTCGAGGACACAGTTGCATGCGCTAAACATTTCGACGCATTTCTAACTGCTCCAATTGGATTGACAATTACGCTCAATCCTAAAATTTTCTGCAAGTATGCACCTTCTGCTTATTTGTAATAACGACCAGCTACTTCCTAAAATTTTGTCCATTAAAAATGCATTAAAATGATTCGACGTCAGACACCATTGTGTTATAATTTGGAGTGTTGGAGTGGTCTGAGTTCTGTAAATTGGCAAAGCCCCGACGCCATGGTTTGAAACGTCCCAGCGCTAGGAGCGCCATGATGCAAGTTCTTGTTCAACATTGCAGTGTCATAATGGCGCCGCGGCGACAAATCGCCCTCAGTGAAGCATCTCACCGATTCAACCTAACGCCGCAACGAAGCCAAGTACTTAGCGTCCAGGCATTAGTTCATTATTGCAACACCGCCGTGCCACGACACCCGTCTCAGTTTTTGTACTTAATATAAATATATTTTTTTTTTCATTTTGTTGAGGGTTGGTCGTCTGTTTTGTTGAAGATCATAAAATGAGTGGGGGGTTAGAGTAGAGAGAGAACGTGCGTAATGGAAATCTATTCGAAGAGCATCTGTTGTTTGAAATTGCTTGTAAATGCTTGACTGGGTGATATTTCCTCCACCTATATCTTATATTTTTTATGTTGTTATTAAGGAAATATGTTTTGTGTAAGCTAACTTCTATGGCCAGCTAAAAATCATTGTTTTGGACTTATGACGAGAATGAAGCGTATTGTTCCTAATGTAGACTCTTGCATATGAAATTGTTTATGATTGCTCTCAATCACACTTCATTTAATTCATGCAATGACCATGTGTGAAATTAAAACCTGATATGATTCATTGTATCAACAGAGGAATGTTGGAACAAATAGGAGAATTGGGATAAAATACATTCATACATAGATATAGGATGAATATGATTCTAGGGTTTATGAAGATAAAATCACATTAGAAGAGGATGGGAAGAGACCATAAAAAGAATTATAGATAAGAGAATATAGAACTTGCCATCAAGCAGCTGACGCTCATTGTCGACAAAAATGCCAATGCCTATCATCAGCTCTTACATTGATGCCCATCATATATATCAATGCTCATCGTTGACGCCTGACATTGCCACCAAAGTTGACAATTCATTGTAGACATGAATGTTAACAATTTTTGTTCCAACAACACTATTCTCGTCATTGATATCAAAGGTGTTGCCTTTCATCGCCAAAAAGGTTGACGATACTGTCAACACCAATGTCAACAATTGTTATCACTAGCAAGGTTGACGAGCATTATTGATTCCAACTATAATACCCAATCTCTAACTAGGCATATGCAAACCATTTGTAATAAGGAAGATACCATTCATGTACACTCATGTCAATAATTGTTGTAAACATCAAAGCCAATGCCCTTTATTGTAGCCAAAATTGCAATTCACCATTACAACAAAGTTAGGCATCCACTGTTGCCAACAAGATGATATCCATCATTACCAAAATAGCCAACATTTGCCTTTATTACTAACATTGCCATTATTAACACATGCAAAGTCGATGATAACCCCTGTCGCCAAAACAAATTGCCATAAACCATGCCGATTCACATCGTCAACTCCAATCTTAATGCATGCCATTGACACTAATGTGAATGCCTACTTCACCAACAAGTCCAACACATGCCATCAATGACAATGTCAATGCTCACTATCTCCAGCAAGACATGTCTAATCACAACACATCCTTATTATTGTGACCCCATCGATGACCTGTGTAATGGTATATGATTGCATTGCCCATGAGCCTCGATGATCTCACAACATCATGTTGGTGCTTAGAGCTTCAAATGAATCAAGCCTGGTTGAGTAAGAGTTTGTTTGAGCTCATTTACCAAATCTTTGTTCAAAACTCGAGCTCGAACTTGATTTGAGTATTTATATTAGTTTTTAAGCTTGATTTGTTTCAAATTAAGGCTGTTTGAGCATGTCTTGTTAGCCAACCAAACCAAATTTATCAAGTCAGTTAATAAGCAACATTCTCGAACAACTTCTCACTTGATTGAATAAACCATAACAAGCTTATTAATAAACACCTTATTGATCTTAGGATTGCAAGTGAACCAAGTCGAACTGGATACAACATGGTTCGAATTGGTTCATTTATTTTCTTATTGAGTTCAAGCTAAGCTTGAACACAATCAAAGTTTAAAAAACTTATTGAAACTTTTTTATTAGTTTTCTTATTGAGTTAGAGATGAAATTAAGTTTTGTTAAGCCTAACTAATTATATATTTGACTTATAATTTAAACTATAGCCTATTTACTAGACATATTTGGATTTATATATTTTAAGAAGAAATGTCATAATTTATTTGGTGCCTTCAAGTCTATGGTGAAGTTTAAATAATAATAAGAAAGTATTTAAATCTATTGATCTAACAATTTATTTATATTTTCATCATACACAAACATCTAATAATGCACATACTTTTTAAAATGAATATATTATAGGAAAATTGATAAGATAACAAAGAATAAATCTTCAAATAAAAAATTAAACAGCCTTTAAATGAGCATTTTATTCAATCATGTAAATAAATGATTATTATATGAATAAATATTGAAGTTGTTTATTGAGTGCATTTGTTCGATTATAATTATAATTTGAGCTAAAAAATGAGACTTTAATTAAATGATTTCCTAAACAAATAAATATCTTAAAAATCATAAATAAATAGCTAATGTTCATGAATAAAAATAGTATACTATAGCCAATAATAATACTCTAACATAATCACATATTAAGTAATTTTATAATGCACTATCAAATGAGCATATTATCAAATCTTAATTGAGTTTCTTAACATTTAAATGATATTGTTCAAATGATAAATAAATCAAATATTATGTTGCTTAAGCTTATTCTTTTATTAATAGAGTATTTATAAAGATATTATATATTTTATTAAATAATTATGGACGAACTTTAATCAAATCGAAGCACGGATAAATTTATCGCATATTGGTTTGTTTGCAGCCCTTTGGCATTGCATGACGCACTTGCAATCTCTCAATGCTCAGTCTGCAATCTCTCGACCTCTTGGCAGCATTCTTGACAACCGATCTCACGATTTAACTATACCGACGACACTTGAGAACCTCTATTTGTCATCAATGTAGGCTCATTATCATGCCCTAATAAATAAAATACATAAAAACTAAAAAAATTGTTCACTTTTTAGCATCCAAATATAAAAAGATAAACTTCTAAATCTATTTTACAACCAATAAAAACTATAAAATGTTTTAAATATATCAAATTTAAAATAATGTTAATTTACTTATCAAACGGCCCCAAGGCCCTCTCTTATAAGTATTAACGTTAAATATGTCTAAGTCTATTTATTTCGACCAAAAAAGCTAAAACCCTACTTTGGCGGTGGTCGGCGAACGAAGGTACTTGAGCTGCACTTCACTATTCTTCTCAATTCCTTTCTCTTTCCCGTCTTCTCCAAGGCCGCATTTCGCTCTTCATCCTCCCATTCTTCCAGTTTGCAACATTTACGATCAAAATTTGCTGTTTTGTGAATATTTGCTTAGTCGGGTTAATGTTATAGAAAATTTTTGTTAGGCTAATGGCGTTTAGGGTTTCTTAGCTTTGAAGTAACCTTGGGTAAGGTGACGCATAGCGCGCGATAATATATAATGTGCTAGTAAAAATGTACTCGTTGTTGTAAATGACGCTGAAGATTACTCTTGGTTATGCATTGTAAGAGGTTTGCATTGGATTCAAATCTGGAGGAGGCCCAAAAGTGGGCCAACTTGGTTGAGGGTAGCATTAGCTGAACAAGTTGCTGATGAACTAGGCTCAAGGTGAGATCTTCCTGTTTATTCTACTCTTCTATGTATTTAAACTTCCATGCCATGTAAGAGAATTAACCTTGATATGGTCATTGTTATGTATTTTTTTTTGTTTTTTATTAGGGAGTTTGACTATCTCTATACACATTTCATACAGTACTAATCATCCCAGTGGTGATGACAAGGATGAGACTTCACTAACAAAATGAAAAGGTAGAATATTTGCCTTATATAGTTTTCCAGTTGTCATTAATGCATAAATTTTTATTGACAGTTTTAGTCTTTTTATTTATTTTATGAAGGATCCATAGTAAAGCATGGAGATTGAGAAGACCTACAATAACTGTGGGAGGTTATGGTATTTTTGGTGTTTTAGTGGGATGAATTTTGGTGGAATAATCATGGGGCATCTATTACCTTATAGACTGAAAACATTACGAGCTGGTTTATTTACTTAGCATTGATCTTGCCGGCACCCTTACCAGTTTGGCTAAATAATGCATGGGCATGATTCTCTTGAAAGTTTTGAGAAGCCACTGTCTCTTGAAAAGGGAATTTGGAAGTTTAGAGGTTTCACATTTTGTGGAAAAGTATTAAATTAATTCCAGTGTTGGCAGTTGAAATTATAAGAGAAATATGATTTATATGCTTGGTGATGTTATGGCTTGAACCATCTTGTAAAATTTTATTGTAGTTCTTAGTTCCATTGATAAAATGTAATATCCAAACTATGTTCACGTCTAGTTACGTATTTATTTCCAACTTCAAGGTTATCATGAAATGCCGTTAGTATGTGATTATGGTATTGTGTCGTCAAGCTTCTTCAACCATATGTTTCCTTCAGGTGTTAGTTGGTAGGTTATTGTTTGTATAGATGCTTGTTTAGTGCTTGTGAGAGTGCAATTTAATATTTCAAACCACTTATCTTTCTCAATCATGTGTTTTTTGAGAGAAAAAAATGTGGGCGGGTTTTTTTTTTTTCTCATTTTATTCTTGTGATTGCCGCTTAACTATGAATCTGTGCCTGCAATTTTCAAATTTCAAATTGTTTCCCTTTGGATGATTGTGATTCTATGTGAGCAATAGTTGGGCTTTTTGAGCGCCTCAATTTGTTATGCACTCTTGTATTGGCCTGGTTGTTCTTTGTGTACTTTGAGGTTATGGATAACTTTTTCAGGTATAAATGATTGCAAACATGTTTGTTTATTTGCTAATGTTGGAAACTAGTTTGTTTTGCCACCATCTTTATCTGGTGTTTGTGCGACCTGCATGGATCAGATATTAACATGAAATCTTTAGAAAATTTGGCTACTATTTCTAGTCCTAGCATCACAGTTACAATATTTTTCATATGGAGAATTATATTTTCCAGCTATCAAGAATCAGCTAGGCTTTAAAAGTACTTGACTTTTTAACCGTTTTCCTGAACGGTAGCTACTATTGATTTGAAAATTTTAACTTTATTTTTTTGAAAATAATTTCTGAATTAGTTGATTTGGTTAACATAAAAAAAATACATATTTTACTGTAAGATTTGGCCATAATGTGACATTTGCTGTCCTTTTCTTGATACCAATACTGTAAGCAAGTAGGAATCAACTCACACATGTTTGTTTGAATAAAGAAGACACGCGGATAAGTGGATCTCAAAAACTTAATTGTTCTGCATTGTTTGAGACTGACTTTCTGGGACATGAAAGATTTACTCAAGCTTTAAGACCACCATCTGTAACTACGAGCTTATTTGTTATCCTTGATTATGTGAAATTGGGTCATTTATATGACTATGACTTCTCCAATAATGAAAGAGCTAAAATGTTATTTGTTAGAAATGTGACTACTTAATGTTGCTACAAGTAAATGGGTTAACAGGACATTTGGCATTTGCTTCAGGCCATTTGTTTTTTAACTTACGTAATCTCATTCTAATCTTCATCTTTTTGGGTACAGGTGTCGTTCCAAAAGGGTGTGAATTTCATTGCCATCATGCAGGGTGTGACGGTTAGCTCGGTAGGGCAATCATTTTCCCTACCTAAATGCAGTGCTTCTAGGGAAAACAAGTCACGGATTCGCCGAACAAAAGAAGAGAGGAGAACAATGGTCATGTCCTTCATAAAGAAGTAATCACTTTACACAAATAAATGATATTTATTTGATTCCTTTTTTTAATTTTATGTGGATTTAGTACTAAAATAGAATTTCTCGCAATGACCTAATGAATCTACAAAAAATTATGGATTGAAATCATTCTAAATGACTTGGAAATAAAGTGCGAAGGTATTATGAAGATATATTGCAACAATAAATCAATTATCAACATTGTACACAAATTAGTTAAACATGATCGAACAAAACAAATTGAAATTGATTGACACATAATAATAACGTGGATTGATATGTAGATCATGGTTTAAAATTGCGCAATATGAGGCTCGCCTTTGCGTAATTCCAGTAAAAAACTCCTCGATGCTTACGCCTCGAGTTTTTTTTATGAGGCTTGCGCCTCAACTTGGTCGAGGCCCGCCTCGCCTCACTGACATGAGGATTACGCCTCACGCTATATATATATATATTAAAACTTACATAAATCTTGAAGTAAATGTCCGACATTGGACTCTATAGTAGAGGAGGAAGGAGAGAGAGCAGTTCATTATAATGATGATTCAAATGAAGAACCCCTTAGTGATGACAGTGTTGATGACTTATGAGTTCTTATGTGATATGTCATTGATATTTGTTTTTGGAAATTGGAATTATATGTTAATGAAAAGAATACTGGGATTTAGGAAAGATAGAATTTTGAGTTGAACTATATTTCATGTTGTCTTATTATTGGGATGTTTTGATTTCAATTCATATCTTATGTTTTTTTATGTTTTATATTATTCACTCATTAGTATATAAAAAATTTATCATTTTATGTTTACGCAATCTTTTGATTTTGAGGCTTACGCCTCAAAACGCCTTGAGGCTTACGCCTCGCCTCATGAACGAAAAACGCCTCAATACCCGAATACGCAATTTTAAACATTGATGTAGATCGTGTGTTCAAGGACAAACAACTTGCTGACATTCTAATTTCTAACTGAAGGACTCCCGAGCTCAACTACCCTGCAACTTAATGAGTGTTGGTAGGATTCCCAGTTGGCGATATGGATTCAGAATCCCAATTCGCTGGATTGTCACATAGATTACAAACTGCAGTTATTCCCTTATTCAAATATGTTCAAAGGAAGGAATACCTAGTATAGCATAGAATCTTGCTGTGTAAATGAGGGCGTGAGATTTATAATAACATCATTTATTTCTTTCTTTTATCTAGTTTAACTTATTTATATTTAGATGTTAAAAAATTACTTAATGATTATTGTAAAGATTAGGGAAACCATGTTATATGCAAAATCCTATGAATATTTTCTGATGAAGCCATTTGTCTTTGAATTTGGGAGGAGGCAAGGGGGAGCTTCAAACCACCTAACTTGCACTTCAAATAGGGTCCAAGTTTTATTATTTGTTCACAATGAGTTCATTATAGTGCATGCAATTGGTTTTAAATATTTAGCTTAAGTGCTCTTTATGTTCTTTTTATACTTGTTTCTTTGTTGATAGTTTGATTCAAGGGATTTGCTAGAAAATTTAGCAGTGTTTTTGCGTCGTCCGCTCTAAAGAAGCAAGCAAAAGTGCCTATTTTGTGATGCAATAAAAAAAGGGCTTATATAGTTTGTGTAGAACCAAGGTGAAATATTGACCCTCACCACTCCAAGAAAGACATACATGCTATGAAGGTGCTTGCAAGTATCAATACAATTTATTAGAGGTAAAATGAACCTATGATGTTTTTTTTTTTGGGTATTGCGCCTAAAGAGGGCATGCAAAGACGTCAAATTAATTGTGCCTACAAAGACAAAAAACGTCAAAATAATTATGTGTGGGTGCACACAATATTAACGAAGTTATTGCACGGATACAAACGTGATGCAGGCAAACTAGAAAGAAAGAGTCAATAGAGGAGAGCACTAGAACAACTAAAACAAAACTCAATTCAATCTAGAATGCACACATCCAAGCAAACACCAAAACAAACCAAAGTCGAACAAACGAAACAAAATTAAAAAATAAAAACACTATCCTCAGAACAATGGGCAAGCGGTTTCCTCACATGCAACGAAAAGTAGGTAAAATAAGATAAGTGCTTAGGGCTTGCAAATCAAGGGTCCACCACAACAACAAGGTCCAACGTCCAACCAAACTCCTCCAGCAAATGCCACCAAATTATGCCAACAAACACCTCCAATAGCTCAAGAAGAAGGATACAAGTGGAGTGGAACTTGCGTAGAGAAGAAGAGATTAAAAGCCAAGACGAAATAGAGAGGAGGAAGAGATAATTGGAACAAGCTCTCAAGCTTTTCCAAGAAAGGAGAAGAAACCCTCAGGTTTTTAAAGACTTTTCTCAAGATAATCAATAACCTCCTCATGACAAATACATCTATAATTTATAAGAGAAAAGGGGCAGCCAAATAACCAATTCCCACCTCCAACCGAAACTATCAGGTAAGGGGAAGAGGAAGACCTGCAAGCAAAATAGAGCAGCACTTGAAAAGACAACACAGGAACCAGGTAAAGCAACCACGGGAAAGCAACCAAGGAAGAAACCGAAAAGGCAGCACAGGGGACTAGAACCAGCACCCAACAAAGGGAGGAGAACCAGCCCTGAGAAACAGCACCAGGAAGAAACCGAGGGGGCACGAAGAAGGGGAAGAGAAAAGTTCCAACTCCACTTAATGAGCTTAACAAGTAGAATACCTTTTCAAATTAATGAGCTAAACCTTTAGCTCAAGCATTTATGAGCTGGAACCAAGAAGCACCCAAAGAACACAACCCAAACCCGAGCAGCTAAGGCTCAACCTGAGAGCCAAAAGACCAAAGAACCTAAGAAGCTAGCACACTTAAGATTTGCCATGCCCAAGCCTACTTACTCATGATCATTGGATGTTTTTCATCATTGGATAGCATAAAAAAAAAAACTAAACAAAAATTATAACATTCAAATTACAATAAAAAACGAAAATAAATTGTAATTTGCGTGCATCAATTCCCTCTAGTTGGGAGAAGCTCATCTCTTGATGAGAAGGCTTTATCAACTTTCTGAAAAAGACTCGGATGGCAATTTTTCAGCTCAATAGCATCCATCCATGCACAGTCTGTCAATGGACGATTATTCCATTTAACCAGAGATCTTTTGTGCTCGTCATGTCCAGTCTTAGTAATTCTGACATCAATAACATCTTCAACCTGATCATCATTGTTTAGAATTGATGTGGAAAGTGGTAAAGTTTCAACTTCAACAGAATCATCATAATTTCCTTCATATAAAGAAAGTTCAGAAACATTAAACACAAGAGAAGTGCCAATAGTAATAGAAAATCCAAGAGATTGATATTTGTGCCCAACTTTCGTAGAACACGGAAGGCCTAAATTTCTTCATGCTTAATTTTTCAAAAGTACCAACAGGAAATCGTTGGCGACTAAAGTAAGCCATAATCAAATCACCCTCCTTAAAATAAACTTCCCTCCAATGTTTGTCAGCAACAGATTTGTATTTAACATGAACCATTCAGAGTTTTTCAAGGACTTGCTGTTGGACAGATTTGATATGATCAAAAGTTTCTGTGGAGTTTCTGTGGCTTTAACACTAACTTTATTAGGTAAAGACAAATAAGTTTTATCTAAAATGTGAGGTATAGGCTGACCATAAATAATCTCAAAGGGAGTTTTACCAGTGAAGCGATTAATAGAATTATTGTATACAAATTCAGCTTGGGGCAATATTAAATTCCATTGGGATGGTTTCTCACTAGCTAGGCATCTCAGTAAATTTCCTAAGCTTCTATTGATAACTTCAGTTTGTCCATCGGTTTGTGGGTGATATGCACTACTAAACTGAAGAGTAGTAGTTCCTAATTTTGCCCAGAGTATTCTAAAAAAAATGGCTCAAAAATATAGTATCCCTATCAGAAGTGAATGTTCGAGGAATGCCATAGAGACGAACAATTTCTTTAAAAAATAAATCAGCAATATATGAAGCATCAGAAGCTTTCTTGCATGGAATAAAGTGTGCCATTTTGCTAAATCAATCAACGACAACAAAAAACATAGTCATATTTTCTTGCAGTAACAGGCAATCCTAAAACAAAATCCATAGATATATCTCCCAAGGTTTATTTGGAATAAGAAGAGGAGTATACAAACTAATGTTTTGAGAAGTTCCCTTAAAAGCTTGACAGATTTTATATTGTTTCATCAGCTTAACAATTTGCTTTTTCATATGAGGCCATAAATATTTTTCTTCCACTAAGGCAACAGTTTATCTTTGACCAAAATGTCCACCCAAACCTCCACTATGAAGTTCTTGCACAAGTTGTTCTCTTAAAGAATTTTTTGTAATGCAAAGTCTAGAACCCTTAAATAGAAAACCTTGTTGAATGACAAATTGAGCAGAAGGATCAGTTCCAGAAGTAAGACAAGATTCTCAAATACTCTTAAAATCAGGATCATTCACATAAATGTCTTTTAAAAAGTCGAAAGAAGTTATGGTTGGATAAACAGTTACCAACAGATGAGACCTCCTACTTAAAGCATCAACTACTTTGTTTAGCACTCTAATTTTATGCTTAATGTGAAAAGAGTATTCTTGCAAAAAAGAGACCCACTTGGCATATCTTTTGTTCAGATTTTTTTGAGAGCCCAAGTATCGCAAAGCTTCATAGTCAGTGTTTAAAACAAATTCCCTTTAAATTAAATAACATTTATAGAATTTCAAAGCTTGAACAATCGCATAAAATTCTAAGTCATAGGTAGAATATTTAGATCGAGCATCATTCAACTTTTCACTAAAATAAGCAATAGGTTTTCCTTTCTGGCTATAAGCACAACACCAATACCAACATGCAGAGCATCACAATCAACTTCAATTTTTTTTTTCAAAATTTGGCAAGCTAAAGATGGGAGCTTGACATATTTTTGCTTTAATCATTTGAAAAGTTAGTTCAGCTTGAGGTGTCAACCTAAAGATTCCCTTTTTCAAACAATCAGTGATAGGGGCAATCAGAGAACTGAAGTTTTTAATAAACCTTCGATAAAAAGAAGCTAAGCCATGAAACCCTCTCACCTTGCTTATGTTTTTAGGAGTATGCCAGTTTTGAATAGCCTCAATTTTTACATTATCAACCTTAATTCCCTCAGACACAATATATCTCAAGAATGTTAAACTTGAAGTCATGAAAGAACACTTTTTCAGATCGATGTACAATTTTTGCTCTCTTAGAGTTTGCAGAATTTGTTTCACATGATTAAGATAATCAGAAGAGTGAATGCTATAAATCAGAATATCATCGAAGTATACCACAACAAACTTTTCAATAAAATGTCTCAAAACATGATTCATTATTCTCATAAAAGTATTAGGAGCATTTGACAACCCAAAAGGCATAACAAGCCATTCGTACAATCCTTCCTTAGTTTTAAAAGTAGTTTTTCATTCATCTCCCGGTCGTATTCTAATCTGGTGATATCCACTCCTCAAGTCAATTTTTGAAAAGATTTTGGCATCACTTAGCATATCCAACATATCATATAGCATAGGAATTGGAAATCTATACTTGATGGTGATTTTATTTATAGCCCGACTATTCACATACATCCTCCATGTTCCATCTTTTTTAGGAGTAAGCAAAGCAGATACAACACAGGAATTTAAGCTTTCCTTAATGAAACCCTTCTCTAACAGTTCAGACACTTGCTTAAAAAGTTCTTCATATTCAATTGGACTCATTATGTAATGGGGAAGATTAGGTAAAGTGGCACCAGGTATTAAATCAATGTGATGTTGAATGTCTCTCATAGGTGGCAAACCTTTTGGTAACTCTTCATGTGTTATATCAAGAAATTCATCAATTAAAGGTTGAATTTCTTTAAAAATTTGAGAAGTTGAATCAGTTTCTTTTCCTAGCATCAAGTAAGCTACCTCAGATTGTTTCAACTCATTTGTGTTAAGAAGCAGTTCATAAGTGTTTGTTTTTGCAACTTTGATATTTTTGGCAGGCGGGTTAGGCACATGTTTTTTAGGATAAATAGTGAATTCTTTATTATTTTGAATCAAAGTGTAGGTGTTCTTTTCCCCGTTATGAATGATTTTGTGATCGAATTGTCAAGGACGACCTAATAAAATATGATAGACTTCAAGAGGAACAATATCGCAAACAACTTGATCTTTGAAAGAACTTTCAATTGTTAAATTAATAGTGCATTATTTTGTTATAGGAACCTCACCCCCTTCCTTGAACCAAGAGATTTTGTATGATTTTGTAAGTGGTTTTGATTTCAATTTGAGCTTATCAACCATTATTTGTGAAACAAAATTACCCGAACTTCCGCTATCGATCACAAGAGTGCAAATTTTTTACTCAACCGTGCAAGTGGTTTTAAAAATATTTCTTCTAAGCCACCTATCCCCATTCTCCATTTTAGCAGTTAAACTTTTAGCAGTTAAAACTTGTCGGATTACTAAAAGCTGTTCACCTTCATCACCCTCTACATCAACTTTCTCCAATTCAATTTTGTTTTCAGGTTCAGATTCGTTTTCTTCCTCTTCTTCTATTTCTTCATCATTTTCAATGTAATTATTTCTTGGTGGGTTGTTTTTTTAACAAGCCGCAGAGAGATGACCATAAAGCCCACATTTATAACATGGTCCATTCAATTTAGGTTGTTCAGTAGATTTAGGCCCCATTATTCGTTTACCCTTATCCAAAGTTTGAGTTTCAAATGATTTAGTTCGCACACTCGATGTTCCTACAAAAGTTTTTGAAGATTGAGTTTTAGCCCCGCTAGTCTGTCTTCGCTTATATGTTTTAGTTATTTTGTTGTGACCCTTTTGATGTTGCTTTTCAATTTTCAATGCCATTCGATATACCTTGTCGAGTTTAATTAAATGGTGTAAACTCAGTTGATTTTGGATTGTCCATTTTAGACCGTTGATATATCTTGTGACAGTTCTTTCTTCAGACTCTTCTAAATCATTTTTAGATTGGAGTTTGTAAAAAGTTTCAGTGTATTCTTCAACAGATTGATTACCTTGATGCAAGTTATTAAATTTTTGAAAGCTTGTTCGTGCGTGATCTGAAGACAGAAATTTTCCTCTCATTTTTTCTTTCATTCTTTCCCAGTTTTGAATTTTTCTTTCCCTCGCTTTTGTCTATTGTTTTGAAGATTTTTCCACCATGTGAGTGCATGACCAGTGAGTTTTAAGCTTGCAAATTTGACCTTCCTATTATCCGGTATTTCTTTCCATTCAAAAAACTGATCCATTTTTTCTACTCATTCGATGAATTGGTCGGGTTGTAATTTACCTTCGAAGTTATGAACATCAATTTTAATTTCATAATCTTAATTTTGTTGTCGCCAATTTTAGTTTCTAGGGACATCCTCCTCACTCTTAGAAGTTTGAACATTAGGATTGTTGACATTTAAGTTTGCAAGAGTATTAGCAATGTTGTTTATTTGATTTTGCAAATCCGTTAACTGTTGTATTATTTGTTGCCAATCCCCTTGATTATTAGCCATTTTTGTTTTCTTAAGAAAGAGACTCACACCATCCAAATATTTTCTAACTCTCTCTGATACCAAACTTGATGCAGGTAAACTAGAAAGAAAGAGTCAATAGAGGAGAACACTAGAACAACTAAAACAAAACTTGATTCAATCTAGAATGTATACATCCAAACAAACATCAAAACAAACCAAAGTTGAACAAACGAAACAAAATTTAAAAATAAAAACACTATCCTCAGAACAACCGGCAAGCGGTTTCCGCACATGCAATGAAAAGTAGGTAAAATAAGATAAGTGCTTAGGGTTTACAAACCAAGAGTCCACCACAGCAACAAGGTCCAACGTCCAACCAAACTCCTCCAGCTAATGTCACCAAATTCTACCAACGAACACCTCCAATAGCTCAAGAAGAAGGCTACAAGTGGAGTGGAACTTGCGTAGAGAAGAAGATATTAGAAGCTAAGACGAAATAGAGAGGAGGAAGAAAGAACTAGAGCAAGCTCTCAAGCTTTTCCAAGAAAGGAGAAGAAACTTTCAGGTTTTTAAAGACTTTTCTCAAGATAATCAACAACCTCCTCATGACAAATACATCTCTAATTTATAAGAGAAAAGGGGCAGCTAAATAGTCAATTCTCACCTCCAACCGAACCAATCAGGTTAGGGGAAGAGGAAGGTCTGTAGGCAAAATAGAGCAGCACCAAAAAAGGCAACACAGGAACCAGGTAAAGCAACCACGGGAAAGCAGCCTGGGAAGAAACCGAAAAGGCAGCACAGGGGACAGGAACTAGCACCCAACAAAGGGAGGAGAACTAGCCACTGGAAACAACACTAGGAAGAAACCGAGGGGGCACAAAGAAGGGGAAGAGAAAAGTTCTAACTCCACTTAATGAGCTTAACAAGTAGAATACATTTTCAAATTAATGAGCTAAACCTTTAGCTCAAGCATTTATGAGCTGGAACCAAGAAGCACCCAAAGAACACAGCCCAAACCTGAGCAGCCAAGACTCAACTCGAGAGGCAACAGCAGCCCAAAAGACCAAAGAACCCAAGAAGCTAGCACACCCAAGGTTTGTCATGCCCAAGCACTACCTACTCATGATCATTGAATGTTTTCCATAAAAAAAAAAATAAAAAATAAAATAAAAAATTAAAAAAACCTAAACTATACTAAACAAAACAAAAATTATAACATTCAAATTACAATAAAAATGAAAATAAATAGTAATTTGCATGCATCAAAATGGCATCTTTGAAGTCATTGCATGGGGATGCCTGCGATATGGATAGTCATATGGATGTGCATCGTATTAATGAAGTCAACATTAGTGAATGCACATGTGACATCATCTTGTATATTGTTACCAAATTTCATACATACCATTCAAATTTTAATTATTTACAAAACTAACACATGTACCGCAGTTTATCAAAATTTTACTTGAATGCCAAAATTCATAATAAAATCTCAACTCGTATTTTTTCGGTTTAATCAAATTCACATTATTTTGGTCGCAACACACCCAAATGCTCGGTTCAATAATTCATTTTTAACTAGGTATGAGATTGGTAAATATGTATGATTTTGGTGGAATGTATGTATTTCTCCCTTATATCTATCATTTAATTTCCATACTCGCATCAAACTCAGTATTTCATTCTGAAGTGATCGATATCAAATTAAAGAACTATTCACATCGAATTTAAAAATTCCCTTCAGGTACCAGAGCTCAAATAATGGGAAATTTCCATCCCTTAATCTTACACACAAGGAAGTTGGTGGATCTTTCTACACTATAAGGGAAATTGTGAGAGATATAATTCAAGAAAATAAAGTGCTGGGTCCTGGAAACCCATCGTCAAAATTACTAAATCTCCAGTATTACACTGAAGAGGAGACAGATACTAGTTCTTTTCTGGATGTTGGTGGAAACATATCCATTTCAGGTATTGGCAATAGAATAGATCATGTTCATGGTGAAGTTGATTCTTCATTGGAGCTGCAAGAAGTTACAAGTGACGTGAATATTGAAATAAACAAACCTGGTGCCCACGTAAGGTTCGGAACTCGTATGAATGAGAACTTTTCTTGGCAAGTGAAGAATGGCGAAACTAATCTTATAGAAGACTCTGCTAACGGCAGTGTTCTACATGAAGAGTTGATTAATTCGGGGACTGAGGAATCAAATGTTCACTCACTAACAGCAAAGAAGGATGATGCCTGGGGAAGTGATGAACAGATAAACACTAAAGTTCAAGGTGCTAAGCAATCACATTCATTATATCCTACCGGGTCTGGAAACTTTTTGGTTGAATCTGAACTGACTAATGAAGACACGCACAATAAAATCTCTGTGAGAACAAATTGTTTTGAAGAGAACACCAACATTTCAGAGACCTCTGTTAACGAAAGCTTACCAGGAACTAGTATGCTTTTCTCAGACATTGTGGATGATCAGTCAAACGGTCACCGGGATAATCATGGAGTCTTGGCATTAGTAGATGATACGTTAGACCAAGATGTCTCCTCAGAAACGGTAACTCTAGCTGTCTCTAACACGCCACAGATTATAAGATCTGCTCATAAAGTGCATTTGCCACCTGAGCCCTTCCTGAAAAGAACTGCTATTTACAGTTCAGAGTTAGAAACAGTGAGCTCAAACAGTACTTTCAGCTCATCAGAAACTTCTAGTTCTGCTAATAAAGGTGATGTTCCATTTATTCCTTTTGACAAAGAGCCTTTCGCAAGTATTGAACAATCCAGGGAGATTGCTTCGTCTAGTGAACAAGGAATTGATGTAGCTAAAGGACAATGTATGGATAACTTTGTTTTACAAACAACACGATCCCCTGCACCTGGAGCTGCAGAAAATGATGTAAGCATGCTGAACTAGAACTAACACCCATTTCAGATCTTAGTTTCATATGTTTTAGTTAATTTGATGAGCTTCATGGCAACATAGTCTGCACTGAGGGTTACATACGGAGAATATGGAAAGCATATGAAGCCCTTGCATGACCTTGCAATGCTTAGAGTTAAAAAGGTTAAAGAAGGGATATGAAGATATAATGTACAGTGAATTCAGTTGTCCGACTCTTCTGTGTTTATCCATTTTGGCTTTCCTTAATCAGTTGTCTGACACTTTTTCTTTTAAAGAACTTGAACAATAACAACAATAACAACAACAAGCCTTTTTCCCACTGTGGGGTCGGCTACATGAATTTTTTTTTCTCCATTGTGTCCTGTTAAAGGTCAAATTATCATCTAAATCTAATAAAAAAATGTCATTTCTAATATTTTCTAACAAAGTCTTTTTCGGTCTACCTCTATCTTTCTTAACATAAGTCAAATTTAATATATCTACTTTCCTAACAAGGTCATCGGAAGGCCGCCATTAAAATTGCAGTTGATTTTGAATATTGTTTTCAAATTAGATATGCACCCTACATCTTGTTTGCATTTAACTTTATCTTTAGATTTGCTTATTTTTTGTTAAACTTGATTCAATTTGTTTTGAACTCCCTTATTTATGTTACACAATTGCATAATTTGTTTGTTTTCTGTGGCCATTATTGATATTTTATGGTTTTGTTTTCAAATTTTTGCTTCATTGGATTTATCTTTAACTAAGAAACTAGTTTGATGTAGATGTTTTGTATATATACCTAAAATATACAATGTGTGGCGATTTAGTCAACAAATGTGCTCAGCCTTGTGTTTTAGAGCACTTTAAGATTCATGAACTATTTATTTTTCTTCACTATTGCATCTAGTATTGTAGTCAAATGGTTAGTAACACTTGCCTCAGTAGTATAAATCCATGCTTGATAAGTGGGTTCATTATTTTTTTCTGATGCAGCTGAAATTGGTAGATAAGTCCAGTAGTCTTGTTGATGCTGTTAAAGAATCAGAAAATGCTTCAGGCAAACTACTTGAACCTGTCATTCAAGAGGCAGATCGTTCAGACTTCAAGACTGAAAGACAACATGGTGCTTTCAGTACTGTGAATGGTGGAGACAATATAAGGTAAATTACAAATTTGTCCTATTTACAATATCCTAAATTGATGGAAAGTATGGTGGCTGATTTTCTAATACTACTAATCAATTTAAATCCATGTAAAATGATTCGATAAGAGAACTTTACAAGCTAAATTTAGGAAGTTATACTATTTATTTTTATGTTCTTAATTTTTTTTTTAGAATTTAAATTTGCTGCCTTTCTTATTCTGTTCTTTATGGTAAAATGGATTTGTAATCTTTAAGACAGTTGACCTATGATGCCTAGCTTTTAGATGGATATATCACCACCAACCAGTTTTTAGTGATATTGCCTTTGATCTCTAAAGCGATATCCAAGGTTCTAGTCTTTGTAAAAATTATTATATTGAAATACATTCATACGGTTGCAACAATATCAAGAATCTTAAAAATTAGTATACGAAACATGAGCATATGACTAAATACATATATATATGTATATATCTATTATGATTCTCTGTTCAAAAGAGCATTATCATATATGGTTGGGTATTTTTTTTAAGGGCAAGAGCCATTTGGTTTGATTTTAGCAGATTTTACTAGATTATGATTTATGATCCATCACCAGCATCTTTTTCCTTATCCCAACTGTTTCTTATAAGCCCTACTCCTAAGTGCAATGCAATGTGAAAGGGTTTTTTTTTTGTTTTTTGTTTTTTTTCTTCGATGTGCATAGAGCAGAGCACAACATCGTTATTGTTAACTATGACACTCATGACTCGAATATCATATATTCTTAAGATAGTATATATAATTTGAATTTTGTGTGCATCTCATTGAGGATCCTAAACTCTTATTTATACAAAAAGATTATACGCTACATTAGGTAGTTTTTATCTTTGGAAACAACTAATAAACATAGTGATTACTTGACAAAGTTCCTAGGATATAATATTAAGTATTATCTAAATTTCTGTACATGCATCTATGCGAATAAGAAAGGATATTCGATGGTTTGCACTCTTTGCTCCATGTAATTCCCAAGGGAGTTGAGATAGTTGCAATCACCTGGATTGCCAAGATTTACTGCTAGAGAATCCCACTAATTGCCAAGCTGTGCTATAGGATCGTTGGACCATCAACATATACATTAATTATGTGCATATAATAATCATTTAATTATATTATGTGCATACAATAATAATTTAATTAATTAAACTTAAACTATATTATATAATAACTTTCAATAAATATAATGATAAATTCAATAATATTAATTTTCCAGCTTTGAAAAAAATACAAAGATATAAAAAATGAAGCGATGAAAAAATAATTAGAAATTAATAATAATCGTGAGATTGAGAGACCAAGTGGAGGCAATGTGAAGAGGGTGAAGATGGGCCTCCGAGGAGCATGTAGATGATACACCAAGGACCATTTTTGAGAAGAAGCTATCTGCGCTAGTTAAACAAAACTATTAAATTTGAATTAAGATTTCATTCTATGTCAAAGTCAGAGCATAATGCTACAATGCACTCGCCAAAGTGGCACTATGCGCATGCGATCTTATACTTCTTAGACAAGTGATACACAAGGCCAACACAGTACTTCTTAACATTCTGAGTTCTACCATACTCAACTTGGTTATTAATAATTTCTTGTTGGCCAACAGTGGAAATATTTAAAATTTGAGTATTATTGAAGTTTAAAAATATGATTAGTTTTCATTTATTCTGAAAATATGCGAATTTTTTTTTGCATAACTCATGTGCTGACATATATTATATATTATACGTATAATATGCAAACTTATAGACATAGTACATGTTTAGCTCCATTGATTGTCCATTTATAGCAACTCCTCGGCTATTTAGCAAACTTCAGTAAAACATGTTTCTAATAACCATTTCAATGGCTCTTTTATCTCTTGCAGCTCTTCAAACCAGGAGACTAACAAAGTGTCTGAGATGTCTCAAAAGACCCCCCTGTGGAATGCAATCAAAGCTTTTATAGCTTCTTTTATCAGGTTTTGGTCCGATTAACTCTCCTTATCAATATTGTGTGAAGTGATATCAACCCTTCAATCAATCCTTTGAGTATCAATATTCTATCCTAATGTTATCGTATGTTTACTTCAAAATTTTAAATGTTATTAATTCAAGAAATAGAGGCCCTGTCTTTTCTCCCCTGTGTAGCTTCAGAGGGAAATGAGGCTTGAGTTTCAGTCGGCTGAGTTTTAATAAATAAAGGAAATTACTGTCCCTGTTTACATAGCTCTTATTTAGTTATGCTTTTTACTTCCTATATGGGTAGTAGAAATGCTTCTATAGTGATGTGATGTATGGGGATGCTGTATTGTGCTGTGAGTTGGGAAAGAATTATTTTGTAAAATTATGTAAAAAATTCTCTCTGAAGTGCTCCAGGAGTGGTGGTTGTTCTGTAAAATATTGCTGTGATAGTAATGAGATGATTAAAATTGATTAAATTTGGAATAAGATTTCTCTTTTAATACTATAATTGAAGCTTGTAGATTTTATTTTACCTTGTTAGATCAATGTTGGTTTTTAGTCATCACAATGAGAAAAAGATGGACCTAATTTATATACATAGAGAGTATAAGGCCTTGTTCTCCTTGTATACTTAGCAAAATTTTTAAGCTTACAAATGCATCATTCTTACTAGCTAAAAATAACACTAAAGTGCGAGAATGAGTCAAAATGATACTAAAGAATGAAACTATAAGTTTCCACCAACTCATTGAGAGAGGAAGAGAAATCTAGTAGAATGGTGAGCCGTTAAGTTGGGTTAATTCATTGATGGAATATGGAGTTTGGCTTGGAGAAAATGATGAGATAAAAAAAAGTAGAGAAAGTAGAGAGAAGAGACAACACACAAACACTTTAAGTGGTTGGTCAATTGGCTTATGCCCATTATAAAGGAGAACGCGAATAAGCTTCACCATGCTAGCTGAATAAGAATAAAAGTACATGCTTTTAGGGCTTCCCTGAGTACAATTCAATCAGTCTCAATAATAAAAAATTCTGAAATCCCTTTTAGGGGAAAAAGTAAGAGATATTTTTAGTGGAAACATGTATTAGAGGTGATGCTGAGGTGGAAGGTGACACGTAAGTCACATGTGACTAGTTTTAGCGATGATTAAAGATTTGGGTCACATGGTGTGATGAGGTGCAATAAAATGGCTCTGGCAATATGGGCGTCATGGCAACTTGCCTTGATGACATGAAACTAGTGGGCCATCATTTGGGTACCATAAATATTATTATATTTTTTGTCCATTGGGACCATATTTCATGTTCCAAAGTTGTGGATCACATTATTTGCTCCATACCTAAGGTGCTATGTATCATCATCAACGAGAGGTTAGATCTAGTGGAGATGATATGAAACGAAGCATAGCAAAAGATTAATGCCTCGTTTGGGATGACTTTCTTATTGCTTCTTAAAGCATTTTTCAAGTACAAAAATTTAAATTTCTATACTAAAAAGTCGTTTTAAGAAGTAGGAAAAAAGAGGATGGCGTTTTTGGGCGATGATGTGGCTAGGGCTCACTTTTCCGTAGCCTTGTCTCGTGGCAACCTTTGGTGATATGTTTCTTGCTTGGTTGGGATGGCTACTTGGTGTGTTTCTGCTTTCAAGTCCAAACTGGATGGCCTGTGCCTGGCTTCGGACTAGTTGGAAGCCTCTGCCAATTACTGAGCCTGATGGGTGGTTATCCCTTTGTATCTTCTGTAGCTTTTTTTTTTTTTTTTTTGCCAATTACTGAGCCTGATGGGTGGTTATCCCTTTGTATCTTCTGTAGCTTTTTTTTTTTTTTTTTTTTTTTCGTTTCGCTTTCATGTTTCTTGTACCTCCTTTTTTATTTTAATAAAATTTGTGTTTTTGTTAAAAAAAAAAAATTAAGTAGGAAAAAAGTCATCCCAAATGAAGCCTAAGTCTTCTAGAATTTGAGGAAACCCAGTGATTATGTTGATAGATGATTTGGTTGGCATTTCTTTGATTATTTGATTGTGCTCGAGCGAAGTGGGACTCTAAGGCAAGTCTTCTAGTATCCGATTAGTTGAAGGAACCTTTATTTGATCTGGCTTATGCAAGGGTTGGATGATTATAGTTGAATTTATATTTGTTCTTACTTGCAAACTACTCATATGGAGCATATGAACTAAGGCTTTACACATCCTCCTCACTGTGAAACTACATTTGTGAGAGCTTTATAGTGAAACTAAAATATGATTTAAGCATGACATCATCTCCATCCTTTTTCTTCTCATAAGAGTTCTCCCCTTCATTGGTTCCTAAATAGATAACGGTACTCAACATTGTCAAGAGATAACAATAGTGGGTGTGAGGCAAGCGACATCAATTTTCTCTCAAAAAGGTTAGACATATTAAGTATATCGAGGATTACAAACCATATCGTAGGCCGTCATTGGAGGACCGTTAAGGGACATCACCATTACATTACTCGGATCCATATCCTTCATATATTCAACACCTGGTTTAAGTTTAAGGCCTTCTTACCATACATGGCCATCATTCGAGTTAGGAGTGAATACTATAAGAAGATACTATCCTATTTTGCCATAAGTATTTGCCACATCCATATCATATGGAGAAGCAATATCAATATTATTGCCGCCACAAACTAGTTGTGACCAACCACCTCATTTACAACTCTGGTGAACTAATCATATTCGCAATACGAAGAATGACATTTTGTGCTGGGAGAGACGCATGAGGCGAAGAGACATAAGATGCAGCTTGAGATCATGATCTTTGAGAGCATCCCTAATGTTCCCCTCATTCTTTACACACTGAGAATTAAAGCGATTCCATAGAGACACCTTAGTTTTTCTCATATAAATTATAAATTTCTAGAAGATTAGAACTTAGTTTTGGATATAGCTTTAGATAAATTGTTTTTTTTTTTATATTTGTATTAAAAAACAGCTTTATAAAGCAGTAAAAAAGCCGCATCCCAAACAAAGCTTAGTTTGTAAAAAAAAATTGGATCAAGAGTATTTTCCTTTCTTTGTCACATAATTGGATTGAAATGTTATACATTATTACTGCAATGATATTTATAACATGCAGGTCTATTTTTTTATTTTACTATTATTTTTTATTTAACATGCAGGTCTATATTTTCTCATGTGATCCTTGTGTAGTTACTATTGTCTATTTTCCTAGCAACATGTAGTCCAATTCATTGTGACCATCATAAGTGTTTGCACTTCATGATAATTACTGTTGATCAGGGAAATAATTCAAATGGGATAACAACACAGTCAAAACTATTGAGAAGGCTCCTATACACGAAAAATTATTCTGTGCGGACACCGAATGATATACAGAGACCAATAAAAATGCACCACGTTACCCTTTTATTGTACCGCGGCTCGGTATTGCTCGGTACTCGTACCGGTACTGACGCTAGGTACAGCTCGGCAGCGCGGCATCTGGACGTAGAGTTGTGTCCGACGTCCGCTCATAATAATTCATCTACACACCTTAGAGTATTTACTTTAAAGAAGTTGTTTTAAGGAGCAGTAAGAAAATTGTCCCAAATGAAACCTTATTAACTATAATAAGCATAGGTGGACAGTCAATCACGAAGAGATGATGAAATTACATGTGAAAGCAATAACAATAACTAAATATGCATTCAATAATTTTGTCATTTGAGTAGGTTAGTGATTGGCACATATGAACTTTATTGAAATTATTGCGACGAAGTTAGGTTACCCAAAGTATAAATGAGGTTTTATGAACTTGATGGGGAAAAGGTAGTAAAATGGTCCCTTAACAAATTTAGTTATAGAGCATCACATTATACAAATTTAGTATTTGTGTCGAAATTTTTATCAATTTCTATCCTTTTTTTTAAACAAAAAAATTTAATTCAAAGATGAGGAGGGACGTACAACCATAGGTCAATGGAGGCCAAAATATAAAATTTAAAGCTTAAAATATCACAATAAGCTACAGATTGCTTTGCAATCTAAAAATAAAAAATAAGCCAAAATGAGAATAAAAAGGCCTTGAAGTCAGTAGGACTCAGATCACCAACCAGAAGTTACGCTTGGACCATCCATTAGAGGTAGAGTATACAATGGCAAGAAGTCTCCAAACCAAACAAGGTCACCAATGATCGAACGGATGAATCAGCCACCTAGATTGTCAAAACAAGCCAAGGCTATCAGGGGGCGTACAAGAAACTATCTCATCATAGTCCGTCCCTGAAAAATTAGACCAGACAACCAAGGCAAAAAACTCGATACAGGCGTTTTTTTGCCTAAAACCGAACCTTCCTCTGCGTACGTTCACTGGATAGAATAAAAGTTCCAGGCTCACCAATCAAAATCCAAACTTCCATCCAGAACAAAAATAACCCAACAAACCAAACACCATCCAGGCAGCCAAAGCCACAAAGTGAATTGGGTTATCAATTTCTATCATGTATATTTTTTTTATTTTTGTTAGAACAATAAAATTCTATTTAGAGAAGGTTCATAAGAGATGTACATGTTTTTTTTTTCGTTCTTGTTCTTGTTATTATTTTTTCAATTAAACTATCACTTAGAATTTATTGCAATCATGTACTTATAAATTAAATAATGATAAAAAAATATAGCAACTGAAAGTATATTAAAAGGATTTGGAGGATTATTATATGTAGTATACATATTCTTATCATAAGGAATTTTAATTTAAAAGCTATCTCAAATGAAACCTAAGACAAATTGGACAAAAAATTGATGTCAAATGCGTATAGCTCGAAGATATTTAATAATGAATAAAGTTTGATTATGATCATTTAAGGAGTATTTAATAATGATGTTTTGGCTTTTTATAATAAAAATATAAATAATTAAGAACATAAATAATGATAAATTATTTATTGCGCTTTGTTAGGAATGCATTACAAATTTAATGACAATCATCAAGGTTTAAAATGTTAAATAAATTTTATTTTGACCAATTTATTGTTAGTTAATCACTTGTAATGTTGATTTGCCAAAGGAGCTAATATTTAATTAATGATTATGATAGTAACTTAAATTAATTTTAATTAGGATAACACCTTTATACAAAGCTCTATTGTACAGATAAAAGTTGTGACAAATAAAAAAATTTTATATGAAAAAATCATAATGCTTGAGCTAGTTTCAATAATCCATTGTATAATGGAAAATACAAGAATCGATCATTTCCACATTGTTTAACTCATATTGTAAAAAAATTATAAAAAATATGGTGTCTACAAGGAGCTTTTATTATGTCCTATGACCGGACGTGGCTCTACGTTCGGTCAAAGGATTGTTACTCGATTTTTCCTCGGTCTTTGGTCGGTATTGTTAGGTATTATTTGATAATAATGAGGAATACCGCACTGTGAAGATCAATACCGAGTAATCTCAAAGAACAAACTCGGTATTTTTTGGGATTACTCGGTATTGCTCGATATAACTCGGTATTTTGTCTTCACATAATGTTATTTCTCGTTATTGTTGGTATTGCTCGGTATTTCTCGTTTTGTGCCTGCGATCTTAGTGCCGACCGAACGTAGCTCTACGTACGTTCACCGGACCAAATAAAAGTTCGTCTACAAGTGGGCTGTTAAAGCCCTGCAATATAATTAGATGTTAATAGTCAAACGACAATAGTCAGATGATAGAAATTTGATAATGGTGGCGGTGATTACTAATGATGGTTGCTAAAAGTGATTGTCAGAAAATGTAATAGAATTTTCTTAGATCTCTTAGCTCTTGAATCCCTTAGGTAGAAAATGAGGCTCTTTTTATAGCTTTTTCAAGATGGGCTTATTTATTTGACCAAAATTTAAAATGCTCTATCGAACGATTTATATTGATCATCTTGATCATAGATAATTTATTAGCATTTGAATGCTTTAATGATGTTAGAATTGATTGATCTTAAGCTCATTCGTTTTGTCCCATGAGCGACTCTATTTGACTATATCAACACAATATTTGGAGATTGTTTAGTTCTTTTATTAAAATCATGAAACTTCTAAGTAAGTTTTAGGTGCTTGGTTTGAGTTCATTTACAATAGGATTAGATCACTTGTAATGCCAATGGGTTCATCTTATCAATACTTTTAAACAGTAAGTTTTTTTTAATTCAAACTTTATGTTGTCATAAATTTAATTCTTAAAGTTTCCAATTTAAAATTTATGTCAAGATTCAAGCTGATCAAGAAATTTGTTTAGAAATATATCATTTGGTTGTTATATGTGGATGTCGAAGATTATATTATCTAAAAGTATATGTTAAGTCTTTAAGAAAATTCATGGAACAAAATTATAATTGTGGAAAAAAAAAAATAAAAAAAATGACATGTGACCGCTCTCTAGATATTAACATGGACCTTTTGTTTCTATAATCAAGAAAACACTTTTTAATCATAATTTTAACATTTATAAAGTCGATGCATTGATTAGGAGTAATTATTACGTCCGGACAAAAAATAAAAAATCTGGATGTATACCGAGCAATACCGAGTGCTCAATACCGAGTTTGAGGATGCGTTAGGTGACCTGATTACATTCAGTAATTATTAAGTGGCGCGTGATTGTTAGTCTCTGGACGCATCAGGTGACCTGACGTAATAATTGCTCTTTGACTAGGGTGAAAAGTCTTAAATAATTTTGCTTCAAAATTTTCAAATTAGCTTGGATTTAATCATGAAGTCTCTATAAGTTTCAAAAGTCTCCTTTATTTTCAAATATTATTTTCTCTTTTTGTTAAATTTTTTTTTTATTTTTCTTCTTTTTTTTTATTTTATTATTATTATTTTTAACTTCACCTCCCCTCTCTTTAAGTAAAAATTCCTACTTCTACGAAGAGAAAATTTGATCACACACTCCAATTTGCGCCCAAGATTTTTTGTGCTTCAAAAGTGAAACTTTTAAAGTGCTTATTTAGAGCTCCTCCCTTATTGTGAAGATCATGAAAAGATGAGAGGCTTTCATAATGATTCCTCAATTGGCAATAAATCTTTCAATGAAAAATTGGGTTAGATCAACAGAAGTATGAATCATTTTACTTGAGAGCGAATAGAACCAATGAAGAGCCTTTCTCTTAAAGGTCTATTAAAGGATTATATATATTAGGAGCAAATTGAATGTGCGTGATGGTCTTTTAGTGGTCATTATACTCCAATAATATGATATTTATTTAAGTCCTCTATCATTGGTGGTGGATTATGAATTAGTTGAGCAACATGAAAAAATGTGTTACACTGGTAATCTCTGAGGGAACTTGATGAGACTTTGGTGGAGGGATAGCTACATTATTAGGGGAGTCAATATAGGACTCGACATGAAAATCCGACCCGAACCTGATCCAAAAATTTCAGGTTTTGGTAGACCCTAACCCGAAGTGGGTTGGGTTCGGGTCCGAAAAATCGACCCGTTTGCAAAACCGGGTCGGGTTTGGGTTGACCCAGAAACTCGGAAATGACCCGGATGCCCCACTTGACCGCGCATAGCCTGCCCTAGACGGAGCGGCGTCGTGGTCGCCTGCCTGCGTGACACGCATTGCCTGCCCGACATCCCGAGTCACGTCGCCGTCTGGCACATGCCCCGCGTTTCCTACATCACCGGCGGCCGCTGCTGTCTCCGGCAACCGGATCCCGCGGCCGTCTCCCGCGATTCGCCGCTTGCGCGGAAAATGCCTAATGACTGAACCCGAAGCGAGTCGGGTCGGGTTGACCTGAACCTGAAGCGGGTCGGGTTCGGGTCCAAAAAATCGACCCGTTTGCAAAAATGGGTCGGGTTGACCCTAACCCGAATAGTGCCGGCTCAGTTCCGAGTTCGACCCGTGACCCGAAATTGACACCCCTATACAGTATAAGTAGGTACTATCTGAGTTGCATTAAATGGATTAGTCTCAAATTATTATTGCTTTTGTGATAGGGTAATTTTAACATATTATGATAATGCTCTTTATTATTTGGTCTTCTCTAAGAATTATAAAATTTTAACTTGAAGTTTTCCATCCTATTCATATGATCTTTCAAAGTGAGGCCTAAGGGCATTCACTTTTATTATCAATTAATTATATATAAGCTTGAGTGTTTTAATGATGCTAGAATAGAGATATTTTAGGCTTGTCAAATTTGTTTCATTAAGCTGCTCGGCTTGTTTATAAGTGTTGCGTGCTAGAATATACACGGCGGTAGAGTTTGTAAATATTCGTCTTAGCGTTGCATGAGTATTCCGCACACAAATAGAAAAGATAAGTAAACATCAGGGTTTTTATGTGGAAAACCCGAAAGAGGGAAAAAACCACGGGGCCTCGCCCAGTTGCAAAGTTCCACTAGTATTTGTATGAACAAAGGTTGATCCGTCTTACAAATCAAGACGATCAGTTTATAATCAACTTCTCACAAAGTTACAAAGTTCTGCGAATTCCCAGCGTTTCTCGAAAATTCAGCAGAGTTCCGGCGTCTTCAGGTGGTAGGAAGAGCTCCGACGGTGGTCGAGGAGGAGCTTCTTCCTTCTCCTCCTTCTCTTCTTCTTCTCTCTCTTCACTTGAGTCCCTTTGGTGTAGAATGAGGACTCTATTTATAGTTTTTATGGAGTGGCATAGCCCGTAAATAGGCATGAGATCAAGGGCGAATTGGGAGTGTTTTGAATGGACGGCCGATATCGAATCCTTTGATCATGCACCGTTAGTTGGGCATTTGAAGGCCTTAATGATGTCTTCATTCGGCGATCTTGAGCTCGTTGGATTCGTCTCGTCGAGCCGTTTGATTCGAGTATAAGCTCGTCAAAATCGGAGACCGTTTGGTAACTCAAATTGCAGTTTGAACCTTCCAACAGCATTTTGAGCCCTTGATTCGGACTCATTTGGGCTTGGATTGGGTCGAATTTGGTGCCGTTGGATTTGTATTTCCGAGACGCTCAGTTTGACTATAAGCTCGCTGAAATCGGAGTTCATATGCTCTCGAATTTAATTTTTGAAGTTTCCGAACTGATTTTGCCTCGCGATTCGTGCCCAATCAAGATAATTTTATGATGACGTATCAATAAGCATGTAAGATCTAGAGACTGTTTGATCCATCAATTAATGCTCTAAAAATTTTAGTATGTTTCAACTGTTTGATTTTAGATCAGTTGGAGTCATATCAGATCATTTCTTGTATAAATAGGTTCATCTCTTCGATTCGTTAGTTTGATTGTACGTTCATCTCTTCAATTAAGATAAAATCACACACACATCATATACTGAAAGCAGCAGCTCCTTATCACCTTATCCTGTACCGCTTGTATTTACTTCTTGTACCTATATTCAGCTATATAAACATTACTTGTACCGTGTACTTGGTATGATTGAATAATACAATTTCTATTCTCTTCTTTACATCTTTGTCTCTCCTTCTCCCTCCTCTCGTTTCTTTCATATACTACATACGACTCAAATCAAAAACCTTATTGTTGATAACGAAAACTTCCAACCAACAAATCAAAATTATCTGCAGAATCCCAACACTTCATTTGTTAAAATTTTGATCCCAATCCCAACACTTCGACGGGCACAACGAGATAAAAAATTAAAATTTACATCGCGATTACAACTCTTAGGCGTGTACTACGAGAGAAAATCACATCTTCAGAGTAATTAAAAATTGCGTTTAGTTTCTAATCATAATTCCTATTGGTCTCCAATGGCAGATTAAGAGATCAACAAACATTTGTTTATCTTAGTTTTATAACGGATTTATTATATAGTTTTCACATTATGATATCGCATTAGCCACGCTTGCATGGGCGTGTCCACACTTAATGGTTTACTCACCAATAGTTGATAATGCTCCACTCTCCTACCAAGAAAAAAATTACTGTTTTAATGAACTCAATGTGCTAAGAAAATTATATAAACTTATAAAAATATATTTCGTTTTAAATATAACTGTTGCGGGCTAGAATATACGCGGCGGTAAAGTTTGTAATTTTACGTCTGAGCGTTGTACGAATATTCAGCACACAAACATGAAAGGAAAATGAACACCATGATTTTTACGTGGAAAACTCTGAAAAGGGGAAAAACCACTGGGTCGCGCCCAGTTGAAAAGTTCCACTAGTGTTGCGTGAATTACAAGAAGCTGATTCGTCCCATAAGTCAGGACGATCAGATTATAATCAGTTTCTTCTGAATTGAAACAAAATTGTGCAGAATTCCGGCGTCCGCCGAATATCCGGCAGAATCCCGGCGTGTTCGGGCGGCGGGAAGAACTCCGGTGGTGGTCGAGGAGGAGTTGATTCTCCTTCCCATTCTCTTCTTCTTCTCTTTTTCCTTCTTGGGTCCCCTCTTATGAGAAATGAGGGGTCTATTTATAATTTTTCTGGAGTGGCATGGATTGTAAATAGGTGTGAGATCAGGGGCGAACAGGGAGTGGTCGAATGGACGGCTGATATTGAATCCCTTAATCATACACCGTTCGTTAGTCATTTGAAGGCCTTAGTGATGTCAGAATCCGGCGATCTTGGGCTCGTTGGATTCGTCTCGTCGAGCCGTTCGATTCGACTATAAGCTAGTTAAAATCGGAGACTGTTTGGTAACTCAAATTGTGGTACGAGCTTTCTAACAGCACTTCGGGCGCTTGATTTGGGCTCGAATCGAGTTGAATTTGGTGTCGTTGGGTTCGTATTTCCGAGACGCTCAATTTGACTATAAGCTTGCTAAAATCGGAGTTCAGATGCTCCCGAATTTAATTTATGAAGTTTCCAACTTGATTTTTGTGCCGAGATTCGTGCCCGATCAAGTAATTTCATGATGACGTATCAATAATTATACATGAATTTATATTTTTTTTTATAAGTTAGAAAAATTAGTAATGATAGAGATAGATTATTTGATAATTTGGCTTTACATAAAGATTTTTGTTTGGGATTGCTTTCTTAATAATTTCTAAAATAATTTTTTACTAAAAAAATTAAAAAAAAAATTAAAAAGTTATTTTAAAAAACAATGAAAAAGCTTCTCCAAATGAAGCCTTAGATAGATAGAAGTTGTAAGAAGCAATACCAAAAATTTTTAGGTGAAGAATCCTAAAAGAAAAAATCAAGGGTATGACGTAATTGTAATAGTCCGTGATATAATTAAAGATAGAAGAGTTCCCTCTTCTCTATAGTTTTAATATATATTTTATATAGTTAATATATTTAAATCAGGTTATTCATTTTAAATAATATAAATTAAATAAATATAATTAAGCTATAACATTAATAAATAAATTATGATAAAATTCTTATATAAATTAAAAAACATATCACAGTAATATAATACCTCAACAAAATAAAAAAAATAAAAACAAAATACAGAATAAGTTGGACAACAAAAAATTAAATGAGAAATAAAAATAAAAAAACTAATTTAATGTTTAGTTATTTGTGCATTTTTTTTGATTCTAATTATGTGTTTTAATGAATTTTCATTTATTTAATAAATATTTATTTTATTAGTATCTGTTTATAATTCAAATTAATTTATTAAGTGGAAATATATTTACAAAAAAATTATAAGTAGGTATATTTTAAAAAAATGATAAATATAAAGGATATTAAAAAATAATATATAAAAATATGAGAAAGAATATACACAAAAAATATATATTTTTTGTGTTAGAAATGGAGTTCGATTGAAGATGAGTTGCTGCATTTTGAGTATTACTGTATTTGGAGTGAAACATTTTCGGTTAGAGATGCCCTAAATTTGTTGTGATTATACTATATTTTAAATTTATTTTCAGTGATTTTATTAAGTACAACTAAATTTATACATGTTTATTAATTTAGCAATATCGGACTATAGTATTCCGGTCGAGATATACGATATATATATATAATATATCATAGTATGACAAGGCATCAAGTACAAATACTTACTTTCCTTATAAGCTGTACATAATATTAAATTTGTAGGCGGTAGATCCCTCATGTTATAATATTCAATCCATATATATATATAATATATATATAATATATATATATAATTATATATATATATATATATATATATATATATATATATATATGAATTTTCTCAGATTATATTTAGGAACATTTGAGCTCCAATTTTAATAAATTTATAGTTAAACAAAAAATTTCAATTGGGACAAAAGTAGGGGATATATTTTTTTTTTTTTTTCATTAGCAAAATTCTTAGCAAGGCCTTGTATTTCATTATAAGTTATGAAATAAAAAAAATTACAAACTTTGTATTTTCTGATAATGTGGCATAATGACTTCATTTAGAACAGAATCAAATACTTCTTTTTCAATATATGATACTAGACAATCATTGAGTCAGACATCACCCGTTTTGCTATGCAGACAATGCTTAATAATCTTCATTACAAAAAATGCTCTCTCCAGTACCATAATAGTAGCAACTGATAAAATCAGTGCTAAAACAATAAATTTATATACCAAGGGATACACAATTATTTTTATGGCCTTTACAATCTGTTTTGCAAGAGCAACAATGCTAGTCAATGATGTAAACTCATCGCTAGTACACATATCAATAATATAAATATATAACTGATATTCAAGAGAGACAAGATCAACCATAGACAAATCTGATGGATATAACTCTGCAAGATAAATTAACTTTCCCTTATTATAAGCAAAGAACATATTACTTGGATTTAGACATGTCACACAAAGAAGTAACTCGACACTAGTTTTGGAGAATCGATTATTCAATTCTTGAAGTTGCATATCAATAACAGTGTATAATAAATCAACTCTATAATAATGAAAGTTTTTTATTTTTACACATTTTCATACTTACCGTCCACGAGCCTTAAATTTAGAAATCAGATTTGAAACTTCAATTTAAAAAACATTGCAAAAACGTGACACTTCTTCAAGTAAAGGCACCATCCATATTCTCTCATTATCTGCAATCGTTATTTAGACACTTTTACCAATTTCATTGATTTATAATATTTTGATCCTTTCTTTATAATGCTTGTAATAATTCATTTGTAATCTCTAAATTATTAATTATTAAATACAATGCCAAGATAAAGTCAAAAGATTCCATGGCATGTATTAAAACACTAGCTTCAATTGATTTTTGATAATTTATCCCATTTTTTGTTAGGATGGGCATTTCCCACCCTCACTTGAGCGAGGATCCGCTCATGTCAAAGAGTATATAACTTCTCAATTAAAATGTAGATATATATAAGCCTCACCAAAAAACACATATTGTAAATAAAAAATTTTCAATATGCAGATAAGGAAAAAGAAGAAGAAGCAAGAAATAGAGCAAGTGGAGTAGTAGGGAGGCACCAACATAGATAAAAGTTAACTTCAATAATATCAAGCGGAAGGCGGTTGCAAACTGGGAAGACGAGATCCACCAAGGCCACTGGGAAGACGAGATATAGATGAAGGCTACGGACTACGACTTCTAGGCTACGGACTACGACTTCTTCACGAAGGCGAAGACGGCTGCAAACTGGGAATGCGGTGACCTCTTCACGAAGGCAAAGGTGACAATGAACAGGCGGAACAAGAAATTGAAGATTCAGTCTGCGGATGGGCAAACTGGCTCACAATTGTTAAATTTAGGGCAAAAATTATTTTTTAGGTGGGGAGGGGGGATTCCAAAAATGCCCCTCTACTACATTTGCCCACCCTCACTTGAGCGAGGATCCGTTTGTGGACAAAGGTGTTCGAATCTTGTAAAAAGTGATCCGATTTTATCCAAAATAAACCCGAGCTCAGATGTTTATTAATTTGAGTTTCACTTTAAGGTCATTAGAATTAAAAAATTATTCAATTTGAGTCTAAATGATCTCCGATCAAGTACTTAAAGCTTACTTGAAAGCTTCAAGAAAATAAAAGAAGAATGAAATGATCTTTGAATCATGCGTGCTTATAATTAAATCAAGTGTCTCGACTAAACGAATCTAACCAGCCTCATACCATTCAACTATGAGATAATTAAAGTGCTCAAATGCTGAATAAATGATTTAAGGGAATCATCATGGTTTATTCGATTGAGTATTTTTGTTATGTCCAAATTTACTAAAATATATATCTATAAAAGCTTATTGATTTTTGAGATTAGAAGAGCTCTATGACTTTGCCTGACAATCATAACCATCGACCACCATTAATAACTACTATCATGATCGCTAGAATTTTATCATATGACCATCATTGTATTACTTCTAACATCCAACCACATCAATTGACTTCCACTAACTAACTACAAGCGTCCGACGTCTATTTTATTGTCATTGCTTGACTGACGTTGACCATCTCCTCCTTTCATCATTTCTTTGATAATCTTTAATCTTCTTCATTTAGTAGTGAACTTTTATATCTTTAATTATATAGTGGATTATTTTAATCGAGCTATTGCTTGTAATTTCTCCTCTTTTTTGGATTGCCACATAAAAGAATTCGATGTTTTTAATATAGGCCAATTAAGACAAACTCAAGCACATAACACATACACAAGACTCAAATCCAAGACCTCTTAGTTAGTAATCAAGCTCTCAACCAACCAACCAAGATGAACAACGTATTAGATGGCTTTCAAAGATGTTTTCTAGGCTAAATATAACATCATAAATGCTTTGATTATAACCATAGGAACTCACTAAAACTATAAGTTTTCTTCTATGGAACCAAACTAGCAAAAGGAAAATTACAAAACTTCTAATCACAAGTTTGTTATTAAGTGAATTAATTAGTATATTTGAGTGAACTCAATATTCATTTATATTCATTTATTTAAAATATTGAAAAAGAAATAAAATTTCAAAAAAATTGTTACATAAATGAGCAAGATTGAATATTGAAGTATTCGACTATATATCATTTGTTTTTAACAAATATGTCATTAAAATGATAATTTTATGAAGTTCTTAAAAGATCTATTTTATTTTATAGTATCAATAAAAATATCAAACAAGTATATAGAAAAATAGATTAATGATCTGTTTGGGATGTCTACAGTTTTTATTAAAAATTATTATAAAATTGTTATGTGGAAAATAACATTTTTGAAAGCTGCTATAAAAAATAAGTTCATGGCATAAAAATATATTGAAAGCTGCAATCAAATTGCACTATGAAAAAGAAAAAGCAGCAAGAAAGTTGTTTTAAAGAGATTCTAAATTAAATTATTATAAACATTAGAACTTCATTATGATTCAATTTTAATTAAAGCTTGAAAATCAATTTTGTTTGGTGAAATGTCTATATGTTTAGATCATAGGAATCAAATATATAATTAATTATGTTTGATTTAATATTGATTATTACTCAAATTTATTAAAAATTAAATAAACCAATGCATGTGAAATAGACAACTATTGGAGGAAATCTTATGACCATATGATCATTAACAAAGAATTATTTTATTTATAGTAATATTTTTTAAATATATATATATATATATATTTTATATTTGGTCATGTAGGATTTCTTAAATATTTATTATGCAATTTTTATTGTGCATGAGAGCTAGTTGACCTAACACAGTTGGAGTCATCAATACATAAGAGGAACTAAAAATTTTTTATGAGTTTTTAACTAATTGTATAAAATATAACACTGAAAGTATTTTATATTCATGTATGTGATGTATTAACATATTTTTTATTTAATAAAAAAATGTTAAGGAGTGGTTAATCCCAAAGAGAATTTCAATTTCTAAAAATGTTTCATGGAATAGATATGGGGAAGAGTATAGAATATAATCATCAAAGAATTTTTGTCATTGAGAGAAAATACAAGAAAAAAAAAAAATTGATACCATTAATGTTTCTTTTGGAATAGTTTTCTTACTGCTTTTTATAATATTTTTCAGGCATAAAAAATGTAGGCATGTTTTGGGACGGCTTTCTTTCTGCTCCTTAAAGCAATTTTTTAGTACAAAATTAAAATTTTTTGTACTAGAAAGCTGCTTTAAGAAGCAGAAGGAAAGCTGTTCCAAAGGCTTCGTTTGCGACTACTTTTTTATTGCTTCTTAAAATAGAATTTTAGTACAAAAATTAAATCTTGTACTAAAACAAAAAAGCTGTCCCAAATGAGTGCTTTCTTATTGCTTCTTAAAGCAGTTTTTAGCATAAAAATTTAAATTTTTGTATTAGAAACTAGAAAGCTATTTGAAGAAACAATAAGAAAATCATTCCAAACAAATCCTTAAGTTCTTAAAAGCGACGAATAAATAGTGGCCAAAATTATGATTAAAGAACACAACTCTCCTTGGCCTATTGGTTGAGAGCTTAGGCTTCCAACTAAGAGGTCTAGGGTTCGAGTCTATGTGTATGCGTTGTGTGTGTGAGTTTGTCTTAAATGACCTAAATGTCCCAAAAAAAAAATTATGATTAAAGAAGAAAGCTTTCTTTTTTTTAAAGGATGACTGGTTTTAAACACATAAATTGCGATCAATTTATCATTCAATATTAAAAAATATTTTTATATTTATATCATTTTTGAAATATCAGATTCAACGCATGTCTTGACAAAAAATGCTGGAAATTTGTTGAAAATTTATTTTGAATTTTAATATTTATGTGATAATTAATTAAAATTTGGACATAAAAAAATACATATTTTATAAATAGATAAGATTTAAATATTATGAATGTGATTGCCTCAAATCTAGCTATTGTAAACATGACAAAACCAAAATGATAGGCTAATAAGAACAAAAGTATGATCATAAGAAAGTGAAAATTAAATATATTGAAATTATTTGGACTTCTATAACGAATAATTAAAAAACATGAATAAGTTAAATAATTAAGTTAATATTGAAAGGATAGATCAATACTACTTGAAGTTGTACTAACGAGTTAATAGATTTAGATTGGATTGAATACCTTATACAATATTTAACTAAAATGAATTAAATAGGAAAAATCATCGAGTTTGTTGTATATTAGAATATTTGCTATGATGGAAAGGACGGTGCTAATATCTTAGTTTTATATGAAGATTCATTATCATACATAGGTAAAAGAAGAGTTATAAGAGACACCGATATTTTTATATGAAAAACCTAAAAGAGGGAACGACTTTAGTTAGTTGAAATGATCCCGCTAGCATATGTAGTCAATATAAAATAAAGCCCTACCTTATTATTGGGAAAGTGTTAACACGACATAGTGAATATGAAATGTATGGAATGGGTTTCATGATGGAAGCTTGCAACAATGAGGCATTTGAGCTATCTTTAAGAGATCACTTTTTGTATATTCATTAATTTTCCTTTGAAGAGAGGAGAATATAGATTGAGAATTTTAGAGTAAAACTTGGTGTTGACATCCAAAATCAAAGTTGGTGTTGGCAGCGTTCATTGAACTTATTGGTATTGTCATGTGTCAATATTATTTACGATCACAAGCAATGAATTTGAGGATCATCGGTGTTGTCAAAGAAAGTTAGTTGGGAGACTATAGTCGGGGGTGGTGATTAAGAGGTCACAGTCGAGCAATGGTGGTTGGGAGATCGTAGTTAGGTAATAGGATTTGAGAGATTGTTGTTGGGTAACAATAGCCAGGAGACTGTAATTGGGTGACATCGGTCATGAAAGGGTGATGTGGCTCGTGGGCCGTAGTCGACCTATGGTGGTCGATAGATAGTAGTTGGGCGACAGTAATCGGAGGATCTTTGTTAGATAAAGGTGGTTGGTGGATCGACAATTAGCTAGGCGATAGTGGCCAAGAGATCACAAATGGGAAACAATGATCAAAGGATTCTTGTAGGGAAGTGGGAGGATTATAGTCCATTGCAGTTGATCAATGATGGCCGAAGGGTTGTAGTCGGCCTACGGTGGTCGATTGGAGGCAACTTGATGGCGATTGTTGGACGATGGCTGTTGTGGTTGGTTATGCGTTGACATTTCAATGGTGATTGTCGGATGATGATGGTCTAATGAAGGTGGTGAAATGAGTTAATTTTAAATGTGCTAATCAAATAATTGCAATCCAATGGTAGTGATCAAACGATGTTTCTTCGACGATGATGGCCATAATGACGGTACTTCGATGAGTTGGTCAGACAACAACAATCTGCTAATGGTGGCAGATGACAAACATATAATGACAGTGGTCAAAAGGCAACTATCTAATGATGCTGATTAGAAAAATGGCAGTCTAACAGAGGTGGTTTGACGATGGTGGCGGTTCAGTGGATGTCTTTGATTAGAGGCAGTATGATGGTAATGGTCGAATGGTAGCCATAGGTGATGATGGTAGTCTAATAGAGGCGATCCAGTCGAGTTTTCATGTCCAGATTTAAGTTAAAATACATTCTCAAACCCCAACCCTAGCAACGTAGAGAATGGGATTTATAGATTTTGATAGTAATATTCTTTATAATTATACCCCAAATTCGATATGCTTGATTGGATGACCCACATTGATTGACTCAATCATACACCATTCTTTCAGTGCTTATGTTCTTTAACCATATCAAAACTAAGCTATCTTGCTCTTCTTGGATTTATTTTGTCAAGACACTCGATTTGACTATAAGCATACAAGATTTAAATACCATTACGTCATCCAATTCATTTCATTTATGCTTCAAGTGCTTGATTTGAGCTCATTTAGATTTGAATCAATTCACTTTTAGTAACGTTTGATTCTTTTCATCGAGACAGTTAGTTCAATTTAATGCTAACAACTTTATTTTAAATATTTACTCAAGTTCTTGTTGAATTGAATTTTCTATAGTTGATCCAAATGAGCATGAGAGATTAACCCTTATGCTATTATTATTATTATTTTTATAATTTTTGAATAGCTTAATTGCAACTTACATGCTGAAGGTGCTCTATGCAAACAAATAATTTTAGTTGGCGATTATGCACGCCATTAACTTCAAATATTTCAAGCTTGCAAAAGTTGAAACAAGAACCCTAACAAATACTATACAACTATATGTACCTTTCATTTTCATCATCATCTACATCACTAATGCACAGCCTATGTAACTTTGATTTAGTATTGTTAACAATTAAACAAGCCCCATTATTCTTCTAATTAAACTTAATGACATAATCTTATTTCACCATAGGAAGGCTGAAAGGTAATCCTCAACATATAATTAAGCTAATCATCATTATCTATCTCAACTACTCAATGAATAAAATTAAAAATGATGTTATAACTTGCAATTATTAATTCAATGTATCTTTGAGAAAAATAAAATGGGTCGTCACTTCATGACTCTTTAGAGATCGTAATGAAAAATGATAATTTTAAGCTCACTGAAACGTCAGAGAAATGTATTGAAAAAATTATAAAATATTGACTTTTCCAGTTCATAATATTTTTTATCGTTGTCATCAATATATTGATTGATTGAAATATTTATCATAATTATTGGATTCAAAATTATTCTTGAGTGGCATAAGGATCATAATGACATGGATGATTCAGGTATATAGAAAAATTAGAAGGAGAAAGAGAGATTATGAAAATTTTAGCATGATTGGTGTGACCGTTGACCTAAAATTTGCTCACTCATTCGGTGAGTTTAGTTGACATGCATTAAATGTGCTTCATCCATCTTTGGTCGACTTAGATTTAACCTAATTTGATGTTATTCACTTCTTCTAAAATTCTTTCATTTGATATTGAACAAATTAATTTGGACTCCTCGATTTTAGGTGATGGGCCTATTCTATACCTCTTTCAAGGTGAGCTTATTACGTACGGAGTCCGGATGCAGAGAACCGTTTGATTTTGTGAGTATAAACAATAAAAGAGTGGTAAAGCGCAGTGATGAATAATAACTGTGCTTTTATTGTTCACAGTCAGAAAATCAAACGGTTCTCTGCATTCAGACTCCGCACGTAATAATCTCTACCTTTCAAGTGGGTTCTTTTTGGGACCAAATCTAATTGAAGTTACTCTCTCAAAATCTCTTTTGATACCTTCTCAATAGCTTGATACTCCGAAGCTATCAACTTGGTGCTCTCTCTCCAACAGGTTCTCCTTCTTAGCATTTCTGATAACTAAGCTGTCTGCTTGGCATCTTGTTGGAGCATTGTTGAATCTTCTTAGCACTCATTGATAACTAGACATCCTAAAGAAGTTCACTTGCCGAATTCGCCTTCTCGATGAGCAGCTAATGCCTTCTTGGTGTGCTTTTGATAACTTCTTGGCAAATTGCTAGCCCCTTATTAGCGAGAAATTATTCTTTGAGGACGCCGGACGTAGCTCTACGTTTGGAGGCGAATCACGTGGAGCCACGTCAACGGTACTGAGCCGCGGTACCAAGCAGTACCGATCCGCGGTACTGAGTGAAGGGATGACATGGCGCATTATTGTTGGTCACAGAATAATTTTTCTTTATTAGCACTCTAAAAACATCATTAAAGTGTATTTAGAGGTCTGATCGTTTGTTAAAGGCAATAATGGCACTAATATAAGTTGATATTTTACAAATTTAATCAATTTTTAATTAACTATAAAAATTAAGTAACTTTTAAATTATATTTTAAATATTTAATTAAATTAATTTAAGATATTTAAAAAAATAATATGGTGAATATTATATCTATTTTAAACCATGTAAAATTCATATGATTTAATAATATTTAACTTAAAATTAAAATTGAATATTTAATAATATTTAATATTAAAAATATTTTAACATAAATATAATTCAAAATTAATTGATTAATCATATAAAATATTAAAAATTAAATAGTTATAAATATTTTACAACTTGATCTTCAACTATAATATAATTTATTAATTTAGATCTAGCTGATTAATAAATACAATTTATTAATCTATATTATATTTGCAAAAAATATAAATTTTAATCTAAATATAAATAGAACTTAAACTTGATACAAAAGTTTTAAATTTTGTTAATATCTTAAATTAATTTAATGAAATATTTAAAATATAATTTAAAAGTTACTGAAAAATCAAAGCTAATTAAAGTTTGATTATATATTTAAAATAAAATTTTAATTTATTTAAAGTTAAATGAAATTCCTCTTTCTACGTTTCTCTCTCTCCCCTCTCTCTCTCTCTCTCTCTCTCTCTCTCTTTGTGTTTCTCTCCCTCAACCTTTTCTCTCCGCCTCTGTGTTTCTCTCTCTCCATCTCTATCTTCTATCTCTAAGCTGAAAACGCAGAAAAAAAAAGCTTTAAAACGCAATTTTTTTTGCTTTTTTTTTCTTCTTAATAGTAAACACAAAATTTATTTATGTGTATGATCCTTTTTAATTTTTTTAATCATATTTCTTCTCCTAATTTAATTTTAACGGTGATCCCTTCTAAAATTTGTCCTCACTCTCGTTATATGCTTGCCCTCACTTCTCACTATTAGGATTTTGATCTCAAATATTTGAAAATAGCTTAATCAAAAGTTTCACTATCTCATATGCACTTTTCTTGCTTTGTTTGAGATAGTTTTAGATCATTTTTTTTTTCATATTTTAAGAGATTTTTTATTATGAAGCAGCTTTACAAAACAGTAAGAAAATCATACCAAGCAAAACTTTAATGTGATTATTTTCAAAACTCTTTATCATACATATGCTAAAATTGAATAACGAAGAAATGCACTCCTTTCATAATCAAATTTCTCGCAACTTTTATTCTAAGCTTTTAATGATTTTTTTGTTCGTCTTCATTTCATTTACTATTTTATATAAATTTTAGGTCGTTATTTTTCACCAATATATTATTTTCGGTTCAAATTATCTTCAGGTTTTTTGTAAAAACATTTATCTAATTTAATGATACTATTTATCAAATTTCTTGTGACGTAAAACCCCTAACTGCCTCACTTTCTCACTCTTGTTGTTACTCGATGAGCGGATCTCAGTGGATCGTGACAGTAAAGACCACTCTTCCACGTACAATGTCCCGTTGCGAATTTAAGTCATCTGCAAAGGATTCAGCCCATCGTCCATTCGGAAGTGCATTTCAGGACCTCCGTGTCAGTGATCTAAATGACCTCCGTGCCAGTGATCTAAATGACCAACATGAATGCATCCCATGTTGAGAGATCAAAATCTTATTATTTACTCGTCTTCCCATTCATTCCACAAAGCAAAATGACCTTCTAAACATCACATTCTTCACACATAGCATCAAAATCTCTGAGCCCAATCCAAATGTGACATTGTATTAGCCATTTCCTTCATATTTAATTCCTTTAGTCAATAAATTTGTTTTTCTCTACTTATTAATTACTTCTTGTTGAACCACATATCTATCTCCCTTTGCTCATCTATCTATAATTACTTTTAATATTCCCCCCACTCAAATAAAAAATTGCAAATATGACCAAGTCTTCGATTTCAACCCTTTGACGTACACAAGGAGATAAAAAAAAAAAATTTGAAATTTGCATCGCGATCACAGCTCTTGACGTGCGCAACGAGATAGACTCACATCTGCATAATTATTATTAAAAAAATAGCGCTTAGTTCGTAATCACATCGCCTATTGGTCCCCAACAGCGGATTAAGCGATCAACCAATATCTGCTAATCTTAATTAATTTTATAACGAAATGGATTATTTATTTTTAATGTATTTATTGTCATCACATTAGCCACGCTTGCGTGGTCGTGTCCACAAGTTCACATGCCTGTGCAGGTATAGTTTACCCACCCGTAACTGATATATTTAGCTCCTTTCCCCAAAAAATATATATATAGCTCCACGATAAAAATAAAATTTTTAAAAAATTTAAAAAATAGGTATATTTAATGAGCTTGATGGTCATTGGATTCCTGCATGGATGTAATAGAAACGTATTTAGATTAACGTCCTATGAAATATATGAAATTATGTATGTGCCCATCCATTCCACTGCGAATGATTTTTTTTTTTTTTATGCAAATGCTTGTAAAAGTAGATGGAGTACATATTATCGCTAGATTAGAGAAATAGAAAGTTATTGGCAACTAAAATTAGATGAAACTTGACGGACCTTTCTGCATATATTTATCAGACATTCAACTTAAAATGAAGGTATTTCTAGCAAATTGATCAAAATCTAAAGCTATCAATTGATCAATATTAGAAATAAGCATTTGTAAAAAATTTACTGATTCAAGAGTTCTTTTTTTCTTTTTTTCTTTTTATTTCATATAAAAAGGGAGACATACAATCATAAGACAAAAGAGGCAAACTTACTAAAAAAATAAGCCGCAGATTGCAAAAAAATCTGAAAAGGAAAGATAAACAAAAATTGGAGTGATTAAATAAGGCCCTCTCAGAATGGCCACCAGTTGTCATGTTTGGATCATCCATGCGAGGCATAAAAAATATTAGCAGTAAGACCTAACAACTATCATTGACCACACAGATAAGAGCAACCAAGATTGCCGAAACAAGCATGACCATCTAAGTAAGCATGCAGGAAACCTGTCTTATCATCATCCGACCTTAAAAAATGAATCAATTGAAGGATTGAACTGAATCCAATGAATCATCAGACTCCGATCTCAAATGTTTCACGAGTTCTCTAGTTCAACATTTAGTTTTATGTAAAAGTGCTTTGGAGTTGAACTAAATCAATTGAAGGACTGATTCACTGTTGAATCAATCGAACTAACTAATTCGATCCGATTTCTAGGTCATTATTAGGCATATGAATGCTTGAATTGACTCATTTTTTTAAAGGAGAAAATAGATGTGTAGAGAGTCATGTTTGATGGTCCACATAAGTTAGGTCAAATTGATCCTAATAAGCAGAAAATCAGGTCAAAAACATTTAATTTGGATTCACATAAAATCAATTATAATTGTGGGTTGGTTTGGTTTGATCTCAATTCAAGCTAGGTGTGGTATAATAAATTTGATACAAATAAAAATCAAATTTATTTGATTTTTTTTTGTTTTTTTTTTCCTATGTTAAATATAACAAAATAAGTTAAATATTTACAAAGTAACTTAAGACATTAACTTAACCATAGTTGAAATTCTCTCTGCACATAATTAAATTAAGAAAGATTTTATAAATGAGTTTGAGCATTGGACCATAAATAAATTTTCCAGCACATAATTATATCAATAAATAAAAATGTATTAGGGAATGGGAGGAGCAGCACTTAATATAGAGATAAAATAGTGAAAATTAAGTATGCTGGAAGAACTTTGATAGCTATATTAATGGAGAATTTAAAATACACTGATTTCATTAATATATAATTTTTATTGAAATAACTAAGTTTAATTATTGCGTGTTAGAATATTTGTGGTGATAGATATAAAGTGCATATACGAGGGCTTGCGAGACAGTAGAGTTTCTACATGAAAAAGTTCTGAATGGGAGAAATTAGAGGACTGAACCAATTAAAATGATTACACTAGTGTATATCACTAATCACAAATGATTTTTTTTTCTGGTGATTGGGGATGACATTGATATATAGTAGTATACACACTAATTGTAAGGGATTAATTTCATAATGGAAGTTGTAAGATCTTTGAGGCATTGGAGTTATCTTGAAGTGATCATTTACTGTATTATAGATCATTCTTCTTTAAAGAGAGGAGATTAGAGATCAAAAAGTCCAATATAAATATGTGTGTTAATATCGAGAGTCAAATTTGTTTTCAATAATATACATGCAACTTATAATTGATGAAGTTAATTGGTGTTGGTGCTGATGAAATCCACAGTCATCCTGCATCAATCTTATAAGTAATAATTCTCATTGATATTGTTAGTGATGATGGAGGATGAAGTCACTAGCCATCGATATTGCGCATTAGTCGTATAGGCAATGAAATGTATCAATAATATTCAAGACGATGAGCGACAAAGCAAATAAGCATTGCTATAGTCAGGAAATAATGGTTATGAAACTATATTGGGGTGATAGTGGTTGGGAGATGTAAACATGTAATGATGGTCGAGAGAACATAGTCAGACAACTGTGATCGAGAGAACATAGCCAGATGACTGTGGTCGAGAGATCATAGTTAGATGATAATATTTGAGAAATTGTAATTAGATGATGGTGGCCGAATAATTGTAGTCAAGAGACCGTGGTCAAAGAATCGTAACCATATGATGGTAGTTGAATAACCATAGTTAGGCGACAATGATCAGAGAATCATAATTGAGAGGCAGTGGTCGAAGGATCATAATTGGATGATGATAGTGATAAGAACTGAATGATTTGGAAGTGTTCGAAGACTATAGTCTGATGATGGTAGTCGTAGGACTGTAGTCGGTTAATAGTGGTTGCAGAATCGTAATCATGAGTAATGGTTGAACCTAATCAAGCAATGATGGACTTCAAATTGTACTCATGCAACAATGCTTTGGAGATCGTAGTCGTGCAATAGTGATTACTAGATTGTAGCTGAAGGATCGTAATTATGCAACAATGATTAGTTGACTATATAGTCCAATGATGGTGGTGAAAAACCGTAATCATATAATAGAGGTTGGAGATCATAATCAAGCAATAGTGATAGAAGGAATAGTCATATGACAATAGTTGGAGGATCATAGTTGGGTTATAATAGTGAGAGGACTGTAGCTTAGTGATGATGGTTGGAGGACAGTAATTAGTCTAAAGTGGTTGAAAGGTCATAATCAAGCAATGATAGTCAGAGGACAATAGTCAGACGATGGTGGTCGAAGGATCACATTAAAACAACTATGGTTAAGAGATTGCAGCCAAGAGGTGGTTGAAGAATTGTAATCAGATGGCGATATTGATCGGATTGTGGTGATTAGATAGTGGTAATTTGATGATGATGATGATTAGACAAAGTCAATCTGACAACAACGGTTAGGTAGCGATGGTTTGACCATAGTCAAGTGAAGCTCTAAAAAGTCTTTGAGCTCTCCCCTCCAACTTTGCAGTATAGCCAAAAGATTACATGCATATGTAAGTTTGGGGATCATCTAATCATCAATTAATATCCTAAAGTTGTTAAATACACTTCAGTAGTATTTGATTTAAGCTTAATTGTAATCGAATTAACTCGCTTTTGATACAGATGAAGATTATAAATTTACTGAAATCTAACTTTTTTAGTCTGCATAAAACCTTCATATTAATTGTGCTGCACCAGATGACTTTTTGATGGCGACAACACAAAAGAACCCGAGAATTTGGGCTAAAAATTGACCACAATAATAGTACTTCATAAAATATTTAATAAAAATAATTTAAATATAAAACTTTATAAAGTTGATCCTAATAAGAACGCATGAGACATTGCAACTCATGTTATTTCCAATATTTCGGTGTCTTATCTGAAACTTAATTCTTGAGGGTCCTTTTCGTAAAAAAAAGAAAAGAAAAGTCACACAGATGCTGATTATGCATGCATGCAATATCTTTAAATATTTCAAGAGGGTCAAAGTTGAAAAAAACCCTAATAAATAGTATAAAAATAAAATGTACCCTTCAATTTCATTGTCATTTACATCACTAATGCACCGCCAATTTTTTTAGTACTGTTAACAATTAATCACCTCCGTTACTTCATCTAATTAAGAAATGCGATGACTAAAATCTTATCTATCTATATAGGTGTAATCGTGTCAAGTCGACTCATGAGTCAGCTAGAGTTTGGCTATATAAATGACTTATATGGCGAACTCGATGTGCTAAAAAGTCAAGTTTGAGTTAGTCTTGACAAGGGGTGCAAATGAGTCGAGTCGAGTTGGAGTTAGCCTACCTTGAGTTTGACTCGTGAGTCAAATATCGAGCTCGAGATCGACTCGTGCCACTGAAAATGAGCTCATCGAGCGGCTCGATTCATCGGTTCGAGCGCGTTGACACCAGTTCGTGAATGTAGTAGGCATGCACAGAGGCCAGTTCCCTTTCCTAGGTTTGCACGCGCTTCGATGCCGGTTGACCTTTCATGGTTCTCATGAGCGTCGCCTGCAAGCCTGTCGAGGCTTGCCAGTTTGTACGAGCAAACACGCTTCTCCATATCGCCTTCCTAGTTGCTCAACGAGTAATCGAGCTTAGTATCATCTAGATCGAACTCAAGCTCGATAATCCAACAAGCTCGAAATTCGGCTCGAGCTTGAGCTTGCAACTCAATAAGCTCGACTCACGAGCTCATTAACGAGTCGGCTTGACTCATTTACACCCCTAGTCTCGACTCAACTCGTCAGCTCGTGAGAAGGCTTATTTTTTAAAAAAATATTAATGTTAAATACACTTAAAATATATAAAAATTTGATTAGTTTAGTAAAAAGTTGCTAAATATATTTAGAATTTCAAGTGATATCACTTTATTTATCTTTATTTTTTTTATTTTTTTATCATATTATTATAACAATTATTTGTATAATAATTGTTGCGGGCTAGAATATACGCGGAAGTAGAGTTTGTAAATTTCCGTCCGAGCGTTGTACGAATATTCAACACACAAACAGGAAAGGAAATGAACATCAGGATTTTTATGTGGAAAACTTTTGAAAAGAGGAAAAACCATGGGGCCACGCCCAGTCGAAGTAATTACACTAGTATTTGTTTGAAATACAAAGGCTGATTCGTCCCAAGTTAGGACGATCAGATTACAATCAATTTCTTGAAACAAAGTTACAAAGTTCTACAGAATTCCGGCGTCTCCCGAATATCCGGCAGAATTCTGACGTATTCAGGCGGCGGAAAGAACTATGGCGATGGTCGAGGAGGAGTTGATTCTCCTCCTTCCTTCTTTTCCTCTCTTCTTCTCTCTCTTGCTTGGGTCCCCTCTTATGAGAAATGAGGGCTCTATTTATAGATTTTCTAGAGTGACATAGCTTGTAAATAAATGTGAGATCAGCGGCAAATAGGGAGTGGTTGAATGGACGGCTGATATTGAATCCCTTGATCGTGCACCATTCGTCAGACATTTGAAGGTTTTAGTGATGTCAGAATTCGGCGATCTTGGGCTCGTTGGATTTGTCTCATTGAGCCGCTCGATTTGACTATAAGCTCGTCAAATTCAGAGACCGTTTGGTAACTCAAATTGTGATACAAACTTTCCAACATCACTTCGGGTGCTCGATTTGGGCTCAGATTGAGTTGAATTTGGTGTTGTTGGGTTCGTATTTTCAAGATACTCAATTCAACTATAAGCTAGCTGAAATTGGAGTTTAGGTGCTCCCGAATTTAATTTTTGAAGTTTTCGGCTTGATTTTTGCGCCGAGTGGTGATTCGTGCCCGATCAAGATAATTTCATGATGACGTGTTAATAATAATTTTATCTCAAATGAGTCAACGCATGAACCGACTTGAACTCTTAAACTTAAGCTCGACCGAGAACTAAAATTGAATAATTAATCAAGCTCAAGCTCAAGCAGAAAGTGACTCGAGCTCGACTATACTAAATATGCTTCGTTTGCGACCGTTTTTTAAGTTTTAAAGCATTTTTTTAGTACAAAAATTTCTTGACCTATTAATTTTTGTTTTAAAAAGCTACTTTAAAAATCAATAAAAAAACTGTCCCAAACAAAGTTTTATTTACACCCTTATATTCATTGGAGGGGATATGCTAATCTTCAAATTATAGTTAAGCTAATTAGCCATCCTTATCGAACTTAACCTCCCTTAGAAAGCTCTCAATGTTAATATTATCTCTTGTAATTATTTAACGATAATATCAGGATTAATTCAATTTATCTCGAGAGAAATTAATTAAACGGTTCGCCGCTGCTGATAAACTCACTAATTGAAAAGAGGCCATTAGGTAGAAATGAATGGCCATAAATAATACAAAATGCCGACCTAAGAGTCTTAAGATGGGCCAATTAGTAATCATTTTTATCATCGTCATCAAAATGTTGATAGTAACAATTAGGATTATTGATTGGGAGGTTTAGCATTATCAATTTTACTATAATTTTTTATATTTTATTGGGTTAGAAGAATTAATATTAATCCTACTGATCTTGTCTAAGTTTGATCCTACATTATTGATGAGGGGATCTAAGGAGTCAGCAAAACCGCCTAAAGATTGGCTAATTTAATAATAGTTTGGATTACCAAAATATATTATTATTAATTTTATTATGTGTTAGTAAATTGTGACTATAGGTGAGAGTTCTATGTCCTAATTTTGCATAAAAATTTTGCAAACACATATAAATAAAAGAGATCGATGAACTAGAAAGACATCAAAGAATTTACATGAAAAACTTATTAAGGAAAACATATATATAAGAACAATGTAGCCATTCAGACTCAGGAAAGTAAATCCTGCACCCACCCAACCGCCAAGGAAGGGTCAGACGCAACAAATCACAAAGCAATCAAAGTAGCACCACACTAAACTGCATCAACCCACAAGCATAAGAAAACCACCAATCAGAATTGAAACACTTAGGTTGCTAGCAACCAAGGCCAAACTGAGTTAGTGCAGAACTGCGCCTCATCATAGTCCAAAATCGGGCACAACTGTAGGAAGAAAGAACAAACCAGGAATCCCCTAAACAAACAATCCACTTATCCCCAAAACCAAATCCAAGCCAGCAAAAAAAATAAAAATAAAGGCAAGTCTGAGCCAGCTAAAAATACAAAGCCCCCCAATCGGCAAGCACTCTAACCCAAAATGCCAAAACCATCCGGATGACTCAGTAGTATCCAACAACCAAAAAGGTAAGACACAAACTTACTACATTCTATGTTTCCACCTACGTCGTTTGCCACCCCCTAAGGAGAAAGCTTTTTTCAACGATGCGACTAACATTCAAATTATACATCTCAATCTCCTCAACCTCCTCCACATCCACATCATCTCCATCTCCATCACCCTCACAAGGAGAGGAAAAGTTATCAAGCCAATCATTATGTTCCACGCAAGAACTATCCAAATTAACCGCCAAACGAGCCTTCAAAGCATCGTGAAAAATAAAAGCAACACGAACATCAACAACATGTAGTACGTACTCCAACGAATTTAATGACGAATCAACAAAATCATCAACCAAGTCCCTAGAGACCAAGTCCTCTCCAAGGACACCAACTCCATCATCCCCCACAGCCAAAGAAATAGAATTATCACTAGCATATGCCATTGCTTCAACACTAGGACTAGCTTAAGGTTAAATAAACAATTATTAGCATCTCCCTTGATATCACCATCAATAGTCAAAGACAAATCAGTAGCTTTCACCTCGACATCAACATGATCACCCAATGGCACAACAAAATCCAACTGAACAGCAACCCCCGAAGGAACAACTTCCTCCACAACAATCAAAACAACATTAGCAACACTAGGACCAAACTCCACAGCCGTATTAGTTCCACCATAAAATTCAACATTATCCACCCCCTCATTAGTAGGCAGAGAAGGAAGTAAGGAAGGGATAACATGATGAATAAACTGCCAATTATCAAATTCCTCCTCACAGCTTGCATTAGTATTAACATGTATTGAAACATTATTAAAACCAATTACTGAGGTGGAAGAAGGAAGTGGACGATATTCATAAATCCAATGCCCAATACTCTTACAGGAAGCACAAAAAGGGTTGGGGAGGGGGGATCGACCTCCATCTCCACTTGTTATATGTAACCAAATTTCTTCGGACCTAACCACACTTTATCAGGATAAGTTTTTATAATATCCAGCTCAACCAACACCCGAGACATATAAGGGTAAGAACCAACAAAAGTAGCATTGTTAATCTTCAACAGCTTACCAAAAATCAATCCCATACCATGAAGGATACGGGGGGAGAAGAAGTGAGGTAGAAGATTCGAGAATGAGATCTAAATGGGGATTGCCAAAGACTCAACACCAACGTCAAACCAAGGAGACCATTTGGTCAATTTTATATAACAATTGTTAACAAGATAAGATCTATGGTAGAAAACTCTACTGTAATCAAGATTATTAATCAGCTTAATCAAAACATGCGATGTATCCAACAAAGTAAACAAAACATTGCTAATAAGCTTAAGGTTGAAGAAGAATCTTTGAATAACATCAAGCGAAGGTCTCCTAGAAGGGGAAAAAAAAAAAAACAACTAACAAAATTTTAAAGGGAGCTGCTAGAGAAGTAATATCCTCCTCCGAGATCCATAGAGAAGGTAGGACACAAAAAGAGGAAGGTTTAAGGTTAGGAAAACTCGCATTTGAAGAACAAATGGAAATAACATTGAGAAAGGAACAAGATTTGAATGATCTATCCAAAAAGCCAGGATCAGCTAAGCTTTTCCCAACCATCCGGTGAAAAACTCGCTGAGGGTCGAAAACCTAATGAAATAAAATACCAAAAATGAAAAAGAAATAATTAAAGGCAAAGGGAACAAGACTTCCCTGAGGTCAGCCATGAATAGGTGGCAGCAACCACCGGGAGAACCCAGCAGAACAGAGGGGCGTAAACCCTAAGCCAAGAGCGGAGAGTAAAGAGCAATGAGGCTTGAATCAGTTGAAGTGTTTCATTATGGCAATAGGGTTACAATAGTCCGCTCTTCCCTCAACAAAAGAAGATTATATTAATTCGAGTTTGATTTCATGTGAATCTATTGGAGAATAATGGAGATGTAGTATAAGAATGATGAGTACAAAATAATATCCAATTATAGTCAGATAATGATAGTCATGCTGTATTGGAAGGATGATAATAACTGGATGATGACTGTTGAATGATGATAAATGACAATGACAGTCAAGTGGTACAAGTCGGACAAAGGCAGACAATTGATAGCAGTTAGACGTTGGTGGTTAAAGTAGGCGATCGTTGTTGTCGAACTCTGGAGAGCTTTAGAGTTTTGTAGATATCTTGGATCTCTCTAATTTCTTGTTTATGTATAGAATGATGGTCTATTTATACTTTTTAAGAGCATCATTTTAATAAATATAACTAAAATCCCAATATATTCTATCAGATGACCCTTTTTAATTCATTTAATTGCAATTATTCTTTTAGTATTTAAGTGCTTTAATGAAATCAAAATAAATTGACATTTGGTTTATTGAATTCCTCTTATAGGGATGCTCATTTTGAACATAAGCATGTAAAATTTGAAAATTATTTAGTTCTTCAATTAATGTCCCAAAGTTTCTAAACTATACTTTAAACGCTTGATTTGGGCAAATTTGAACCAGATCATAGAACTTTTGGAATCATTGGATTAATCTTTTTGAGACATTAAATTTGATGAGACATTTAGTTTGATTATAAAATGGTTGAAATCATAGTTAGGATGATCTTAAATCTAATTTTGAAAGTTTTAGTTTATTTATTTATTATTTAAAGTTGTGCCCAATCAAATGAATTTTTGTATGTCATATCACTTATATATCATTTTATTATCTAAATCACATCAAAGTATATGCATTAAAATATATATCTTATTTTAAATAAGTTCATATTAGTGATCATTTTGAAGCGATTCACATTCATTTACTTATAAAGATATGTAATCAAATAAGTTCTTGAACATAATTTATAACATTTGAGATAGAAATAAATGCATTTGAATATTCATTCACTTATTCATTTATATTTATGTGAATATTCACTGTTGTTCAATGAATAACACCACAGATATATCATTTAATGTTTGTTTTATGGATAGGTATTAGTGATTTTTTCATATTTTGTGTAAAATTTCTTTTTTTTTTATGGATTATGTATAAATAGATGTTTTATAGTGGAGTGTGTATACCTATATTCATTTGGATTATGTTGATCAAATCACCACGGGTGCTAAATTTTATTTTACAGGTCGCAAGTCATTAACCAAATCAATGTTTGTCAAGCCTCAAAGTCATTTAGTATATTAGACTTATTTAATTCTTAGAACTTATCCATTGAACTCACTTAATAGAATCTCAAACTTGCCTACTATCTAGGGTTACTTGACCACATAGCTTTGTTTACTCATTTACAATACTTTTAGTTGATCAAGTATTTTCACAAAACCAACTTCCATGCGTGCACCCTACAAATCTTTCAATTCTTTAAGAAAGAGTTATTTTGTGTGTGCGCGCGCGTGTTGGAGGGGGAGGTGCTCCTCCATATGTTTCTTCAATTTTATTAATGTAATTTTAGTTTTGTGTTATGACTAACATTTTTTATAACAAGAATATATTTTAGTAGTTATACGTATTTATGGTAGTAGTGTAACTAAATATTCAAAGATAGGAATTCATATAAGCTAGTTTATTTTAGTCCACCATTGCCAGCAAAATTAGTTGAATTTGACCATGAATCAATCATTAGAAAGACCAAATCAAGCAAATTATGAACGAATCAATGGGGATGTGGCTGACCATAACAAAGTTTCAAGAAGAATTTTTATTAGCATTTGTGGCTTCTCAATCAAGACAATGAGTTGAATTAAAAAATATTAGCTTTCTTTTGAAATTAGGCATCATTAATTATGTCTTCTTATTTTCTTTTATGAATTGGCTATATGAGGCGAGATTGATGAATGAATTCAATATTTGATGAAGATTTTCTTCTTTGAGGAAGTTTGGGGGCTAACTCTTGGGCATTAATTTGATTGTCTTCTCCAATCTAGCTCTTTGGTGGGAGTTAGTTTATTATCTTTGCTTTATCTTATCTATATTATTTTTTGTAACAATTTCTAACATCTCATTGACCCCCTCTCATGAGGTGGAGTTACTTTGCAAAATTTTTTTTGCTCACCTAGCTACAATAAAAATCTTTCCTCTATACACGCTCTCAAAATAACTCAAAACCTATTCACTTTCTATTTCTTCATTTCTACACATCACCTAGAAGACCATTAATCCTTTAAGCTTTTATGACCTCTTCAATATGTCACATACTAGCATTAATCGAGCCCACAAATCTTCATAAGCCTTAATAAGCCTTATAAAGCCACACATTCAAGTCAAGACATAAATCTCATATCCTTCCTTAAGGATCTCATCCACCCTTAGGTGTTTTTCTTCCTCACAACACTTTTGTCAACCATTGCAAATACACACCACCTCAAATGAATGTGACTTCTCAAAATATTATATCTTTACCAAAGATTATGATGATGTCATAGAGAATTTTCACATCTTCTCAAGAGTATGGTCAAATAGAGGATCCCCAAACTTGCATACTCATCAATGCTACTTTTGCATAAAATTTGACTATTTATGTATAACATTCATTAGGCGACTATGAGTTTCGCTAGAAGAACTCATCAATGGAACTAGCCAATTGGTCTCACTTATTGGGCAATTGCAAGTTAAATTTTTATATATATAACTACTTATACAAAGTATATTTATATCTATTTTTATAATTTTATCACGTAGTTATTCCCATAATATCTGTATTAATCCCCACCAATGAATATGGTCAAAGATTAGATATGAGTATAAAAAGGTGCTTTTGGCCAAAAACTCCATCACATTAAAATTTTTTAGATTATCTCTTCTATAACTTCTAGCGTGATCGGACTTACCATTTCTCTCTCTAAATGGTCAACGTGATCTCTTATAAACTTTGAATGTAACGTACATTAAGGTCTTGGTGTGATTTATAGACATCATTGAATTCAACAAAACTAGTTATCTCTATCAAACCAACAAATAGTTTGATTTTCATTATTAGTTATTTTAAATGAATAAAATATACTAAATGAATTATATAAATTTTCATGAAGAATTCACATGAGTTTTTATGACTAAATCATTTGCACTAAATTCATATTTAGTTTTACATGATCAAAACTTTCATTTTGCTCAAGCCAAAAAAAAAAACTTGAACAATTTATTGGAATTTATATAAAGCTCAAAATAAATTTAAATATAATAAATAAATAAACCTAACTTATAACAAGATTTTTCAAACCTATGTAAGAAGAGGGAAAGGGAGGGGAAGGTCAACCTCATATTTTTTAATTAAAAAATTAATTACATAAAATATTAATAAAATATTAACTTAAATAAAGATAATGGTTACATCATAAAAAAACACACATCCCTCTTAAAAATTTAATTATTATCTATAATTTAAAATAAATAAATAAACATCCACATTTTCCATTGATGGTTATATAACGGGATCCCATTAACTCCACTAACCTCGCACAAAAACTTTTCTTGCTATTACTTCCCCCAACACCATCATTCTCACCGCCTCCACCACCACTCCTCCTCCTCCTCCTCCTCCTCCTCTCTGTCAAAGATGTCATCCTCCACCGACGTAGGCCCAATCGTCCGCTTCCCCTCCTCCGCCTCCTCCTCCGATGGCTCCCCTCTCCAACTCCGACGCCGCGACAGCCTCTCCTCTCCACCACTCCCCACCCTATGCCTCATGTCCTCCGGCTCCTCTTTCCTCCGCTCCCTCTTCCCCTCCCTACGCGCCGCCTATTCCTGGCTCCGCATCCCCACCCTCCCGCTCACCACAACCCCCCGCAACTCCTCCCCCAGCCGCCGCCTCACCATCACCTTCTTCGGCCACCGCAAAGGCCGCATCAGCTTCGCCGTACAAGAAAACCCTCGCTCCCACCCCCTCCTTCTTCTCGAGCTCGCTACTCCCACCTCCCATCTCGTCAAAGAAATGGCTTCCGGCATGGTTCGTATTCTCCTTGAGTCCGAACAGGGGAAGCTCAAAAGAACCTTATGGGAAGAACCAGTCTGGAGCATGTTCTGTAACGGCCAAAGGTGCGGCTACGCGGTGGCAAGGGAATGCACGGCCGCGGATTTAAAGCTGCTGAGTGCGGTGAGCGCAGTTTCCGTTGGTGCCGGAGTCATGCACGTGGCGGCCGTGGCTCTCCCATCCACTGAAGATGTGAAAGAGCCGGCGGCGACTCCGACGGAGGGTGCTTGTTTAAGCCGCAGTGGAAGTAAAGTAGGAGGAGTCGGAGACGGTGAGATTATGTATATGCGGGCGAGGTTTGAGAGAGTCGTGGGGAGTAAGGATTCAGAAGCTTTGTACATGATGAATCCGGATGCTTCAGGGAAAGGAGATCAAGGGACGGGATCTGCAGGGAAGAATAGTTCTAATGGCGCCCCTGAGCTCAGCATATTTCTATTGAGGGTTTAGGTTTGGATGAATGGAAGAGATGAATTACAAACGAGCAGATGAAGAAATTAAGGCATACAGTTTTATTATTGTTTCTTAAAATAAATTTTTAGTATAAAAATTAATTTTTTTTTACTAAAAAGTTATTTTAAGAAGCAACAAAAAAGCCGTCCCAAGCAAAGCCTAAGTTTTTTGAATGCGCTATCAAATATTGGGCGGTGAATGATTAATCTCTCAAAAAGTTTGGATTATATGTATACTTGGAATAAATAGTTATTTTGTATTGGTGGTAATTATAAAAAAAAAAATTATGTTAAAATATCTCCAATGATATTTTCATCAGGAGAAACTTCAAAGCCTTCGAATTTATTTTACGATTAATATAAATTCGAAGACTTTAAAGTCTGCCGTCCTGATAAAAATACATCAGGATATTCTGACATTATTTTTTTTTTAATAATTATATATGAATGTTCTATAATATAAGAATTTTTCTTTTGATGAAGTTACTTATTTCTAATATTTATTTCTTTTTCTTAATTTAATGGAGATAGTTGTTACATGTGATGCATAAGATATTTATTTATTTGGTAGTTGTTTGTTATATCAGTTTGTTTATTTAATGGAGAAAGTTACATGTGATGCATAAGATATTTGTGATTTGTTTTCTTTGGAATGAGTGAAAGATGCTAGATTCTTTTATAAGATTGTTATTTTGGATGTGTGTGTGCCAAATATTTTGAGCTGGAGATTTGGCTCCCTTTTAATGAATTCTTAGATAACTCTTTCATTTGTTCTCATGTGAGTCTTGGATTCAAGTAGAGCATGTAGAGTTTTATTGATCTGAGATCTGGTTATCAATATTTTTATATTATGCTTGATGAATCTTCGCTATTAGTGTCCAGGAGTGCAAGCGGAATATAATTTGAGGATATCTTACCGACCTCTAAATTTTATCAGTAATTTTTGTTGATTCAAGTAAAAAAATAATTTGTTTTTATGGGAGGTGATCAAATACTTTTGAAGATCGGAGTTAACTGATTTAGTTGATAAAGAGATTGAAAGTTATTATGATAATTTTTGAATTTTATCTCATATACATTAAATCTATATTTTATGGCTCAATATTAAAAAATATTAATAATAAAACAAAGTTAGTAATAAAATTTTAAAATGTGCAACAATCTTTGTGACACTATTTAGATCTAGGAGGCGAAAGAAAAATTATTATGCTATTGAAAACTAAAAAAAGACAATGGTTACTTCAATAATGAGAACAATAAAATATGTTAAATTTAATTTCATCCTCAATGCTTTCTATATTTGATGCACAAAATGACATTATTACTTGCTTGTATTTTTTTTTCTTATTTTGAGAGTTTTTAGTATTAAGAATTTCTATGCTTGGAATTAGATTTCATTGTGTTTTAGATCAAATTTGTGTCCTTTAAAAGCTATATACTATTATTAAAATATAAATAAATATATTTTTTGTCAAAAATAATTAATCAATATCCGACATTAAGAGCTATGAAAATTTTCTAAAAGAATAAATAAGTATATATAAGGATGCCATACTCTTTTGTTGAGTTTTGTCATGAGCATAAGGATGTCATAAGAAGAGATTTTATTGATTTGTGTATGATGTTAAGGAGCTCATTTGTGATCACGAGAGATAGGCTTAATTCTAAAAGGAGAAACATCGGTCTTAGAAGATTCATAAACGATGTTCGATTGTCAATTGATTTGAAAGATGTAAATGTGAAGAGAGTTGTTGATTAGTAAGAGTTCAATAAAATTTTATAAATTTATGTGGGGGTGCAAACAAAGATGTAAGAACCTTATTATTGAACTTTATATCATTTTTAGAAGTATATTTAAACATTATAATTGATTGACTAACATATGTATTCATGTTTTATAGCTAGTACTGTCATAATCCAATTTAATGTAACCCCATTCAATAACATATTACATATAGTTTGGGTGGATGGATGAGTGGAATATCATTTCATTTGTCTAATATACAATACATTTGTATTTTTTATAGCATTATTCTCCTCTGATTAGGATCACACATCACCCAAAGCATTTATCATTAACACAAATCCATATATAATATAGTAAGTAAAATATAGTTATAACATATAAAGGACCATTGGCTTCTATTTACCAAGATTATAATATTTATGTAACAAAAATAATTAACATACATATCGATGCCATTTTTATAAAATATCAAAATTTATTCATTTGTATTTTAATTACAAAAGAGAGAGTATCATACACTAAACATCAAAATTATCCATCTCTAATAGCAAAATCCACTTTAACCTTCCTTGAAACAAATAACAAATACACACACATACAATATTAAGCATAAAACTTATTAGTTCGTATAAAACATATCATAGAATTCAGTAAATGAAAAGAAGATCAACATATATGATTGCAATTTCATTAGAATATAACATGCTATAGTCTATGCATTTTATATTATATCCTATTTATGCAAGCTTATGTCCATTACATAGTTATATCTTATCATGTCACATGTAAGCATATGAAAAAATAAATAGTTTGTATATTTTTTCTTACAACTATTCTTTTTTGCATCATTTTATTTCTTGTAAGAAAAGAGTTAACATGATCTGCCATATATAGAATAATCACATGTCATTACTATCATCATTATCAATATGATAGTTCTTCTCAATGCATGTCTTGAATGTCACCCTTGCACTAGCTATCAAGCTTTCATGGCATTCTATCATAAAATCTGTTAACCACACATAAACTTGGGCTTATCTGTGCATAGTACTAAGATCATCCTCTATATAACCATATATTAGAGAACCAAATGTTTTCCCCTTACTTTCATCATTAAAACAAGTTCATTAGTTTTCCCTCTTGTAGGGAAAAAAATTAAATATACCAATCATTAGATTTTTTCATAGCCAATCTTTTTTGTAATTCAAGCATGCGTTTTTCTTACATGCATATATAATATAGCTATCAAGCATAATTCATATACAACATATGGTATCATTGTGTCATAAAAAGCATGTTATGAACATGATTACATATAGAATCATTCAAGTGCATCATGTGCATTGTATGCTAACAATATGTGAAATTAGATTATATCTTGTATATGACATTAAAAAAACATATAAAATCACACTCATTATTACGTAAATCACATAGTATCTCAAATATTATCATGATTCACCTAAGAGCACATGCTTGACATTTAACATAAAGAAACATTATGTCATATGTTATAAAGAGTATGTCCCATATACAGCGCCATATTCTCATGAACAATCATATCTCCATATTATCATAAACATGAGAACCCATAGTAAGACGTTGAAATCAGAATCTTAATAATTATAACATTATATGAATCATGAGGTTCCGTAACCGAAAGATAAGTAAGCTTTTTAGGAGAAGCAATAATTGATATTAAGAAATTTCACTTAGTAAGATTTCGTTTGAGACGGTTTTTTTTTTTTTTTTGCTTCTTAGATCAAAATTTTATTACAAAAATTAAAAATTTTATTATGGAAAACTGCTTTAAGAAATAAAAAAGCTGTCCCAACGACTTTCTTACTGCTTCTTAAAATGACTTTCTAATACAAAAATAAAAAAAATTCTACTAGAAATCTGCTTAAAGAAGCAGTAAGAAAGTCGTCCCAAACGAAACCTAAATCTATTACTTACCCATCAAAAGTACTTTTCAGGAATTGATTCATCCATCAATCATGAAATCACATTTGAGAAAGAAAGATTTTTGTTTCCTTCGATAAGAAAAAGTAACTCGAAAAATTTTGCAGCCCTTGTCATAATTGGTAGCTTTGCATCAAATAAATTCGAAATTTATATATTCGAATTTTTATGAATTTGACATTAAATTCGTTTAGAGACCTCTAAAAAAAAAAAAAAAAAAAATCTTAGGATCGATTTGATTTTTGAGTGTTGGACTCCACCGGAAAGCCAGCCATGATTGAGAATTTTTACTTCCATGGATCATTTTCAACCGCAAGACCTCGGCTCCGCACGATAGAGAAGACCGAGAGATGAGCAGCGCATTTTTTGGCGCAGGAAGCTCTACGTTGCCGCTCTTCTTCCAATCCGCTTCGCCCACCTCTGCGGGCTTCACTCCCATTGAACGCATTCCACTTGCCCCGAGCTTCGGCTCGTATTTCCCCATCAACCCAAGCTCCAAGCGTTTGAGATCAATATGCAAAGATCGCAGCAGAGATTCTGCTGGATTCGAAAATGATGCCAGTGATGCAGGAGTGTCGGATGAAGAGGAGCACGAGTATTGGGTCTCATCGCCGTCGGCTTCCCCGTACCAGATTCTTGGCATCGATCCTGCTTCTTGCTCCCCCGCCCGACTCAAATCCGCCTTCCGTGCCCGAGTACACGCTAAAACGCTTTTCATTAGCAAACCCTATTTTTGAAGCTTAATTCCTGTTTTGTTACTGATTAATATATGGTTTTGCTTTTAGTTTCCATTCTTAATGGAAAGGTAATTTGAAAAAGAATTTAATTTGCTTATGTTAGATGGCGCACTTACACTTTTTTATAGCTCTGGAAAATGAGGATTTGAGGAAGGTGGAATTTGGGGAAGATTAAGTGAGGTTTCAACTTTCAAAAGTTCACTGTTTGAGTTGGTTTGTAGTTTCTGCGATGTGACAAATTTGGGATGTTACTTAAAGTTGCTTCATCCAATAAACATAGAAAAGTGGGATTAGATTGAACTTTAAGCTTTCGGCTAGTGGGAGTGCTTAGAACTTCATATTCTTCTCAACTGATTTATTTTTTTTCCTTGTGTATTATTGGAAATTGTGGTTGGAATTAGGTGAGAAGCTGTTAGAAGTTGTATATCTTTGACTTGGACATTATTTTAGGGGACATTTATATAAGGTCCGAAGGTGGAATCCTATTTCCTTATCAGTCTTGTTATAAGTAATGCTAATAACTTTATTTTGAACTTTATGATTGCTTTAAAAGGGCTGTTTGGCTAAATATTTTTAAAATACATGTATTTTAGAAATATTTAATAATTGGCATATTTGCATTTTGGAAATCCATTTGTTGTTTGATTGGATGTAAATTAAATTCGTTCAAATTCTATTTGTATTTGTTATGATAAATTTTAAATGATTAAAATGTGGCGGACAACAGTGGACAATGTCGGGTGACGACAGTTGGTAGATATGGATAGGTGGCCGATGGCGGGTGGTGGTGGGCTAGTGGAGGCAATAGTGGGGCCAACTACTGAGGAAGCTGAGGTCATGGGCTGTGAGTTTTCCCTGCATTTGAAATTCTCCCTATTTTGTTGAATTCCAAATTCTTCAAAACTAGGTGTTTTGAGGTATTTTAAATTAGCTACACAAATGTTTTATATTTCATTTACTTCAAACCATCTAGAAAAAGAAACCAAAGTTCTTGCATTTCTTTTACTTTATACTCCTAATACTTGCAACCAAACAACCCCTAAGTCCTCTCATTTTCCTTCAAAAGTTCCCTTCTAATAAACAGCTTTAGAATACCTATTTTACCCTTCATATTAGCTTACACTCACAAAAAAAAAAAAAAAACTCACTCAAGATAACCTTTATTTGATTCCTATGTCATTAGGATTCCTCTCAAAAAAATTCCTGTAAAATTTTGTAATCATTCTAACCTCTCATTGTGAGATGGTCTTACGTGATAACATTAAGAGGTTGACTGTGAGTAAAGTTGCTACTATAGCATCTCTTCTTGCTGCATGATACAAACAAAGAGAGGATACAAAGACAAAGAAAGTTGTTTTCTGTCTTAGAGTCCTATCGCCAAGAAAAAGACGAGAAAAAAAAAAGAGAAAGAAATCCAATCAATATCTATAATAATTCTACCCCAAATATAACTAACCAGGTGGCTAGATTGACTAAATAGATGACCACCATGATGGAGTGGATAATAATGCATATAACTGCCACTGTGACTAGTGGGCCAAGTTGTATTATGTCTCCTCCTTCTCTGTTTGAGAAAAAACATGGATGGAGAGTATGAAGAAGAGAATATGGCTACCACTAATGAAGCGTGAATAGGAACAATTGAAGTACAATCTGAAGTGTGGATTCCTATGTGTTATGAGATAATTTATGTTGAGACGCTTGATGCTTGGATAAATCAAATTAAGACTTATTTCACCTTGCAGGGGTATAGAACCCATAACAAGATAACTTACACATTATTGAAATCATGCATTAGCATAGTGAAATGCCCATCTGCAAAGAACCCAGGGGATATTTAAGCAGCTTATATGATGAGAGTCTTATCAAACGGGTTATGTTGAGGATAAAGAAGTGGCAAAGTTAAAGGTAACACCAAGGACAATCTGTATAAAAACCACTTACTTTCATTTTCAGGTCGCACATTGGAAATAAATCTTGGGGATTTACAAATACTTATGAAGTACACCTTTGAACTTTATATTCAAATTATAAATGAACTCTTCCAATTCTCAATCATTGATGTCAATCAGGCACCTGTAATGGTGATAACCATAGAGTGCAGGAATAAAGACAGCAGGGGGAAAATCCTTGAATCATCTGAAGATGGGCCTTCTTTCTTCAAATGAAAGAAGAGAAAAATTTGATGATGACTCTTCCTCTTCCAATGCGAATTTAGCGATAGAGTCATCCTCTAATATGAACACACGAGTTGTTCACGCTAAGGATATAAGTTAAGAAAGAGGTGATAAGTTGCTTGATGAAACCTCATTTATGCTAGTTTGGTGTAGAAGTGAAGGTTGGAAATTATGATCCGTCTCAATACTTATCTTTGGGTTAGATTTTGAGAGTCCAAAGATGAAGATTGATTGCTAGTGTCGGTTCTAGTTTGCAATTACCAAGAATTATATTGATGAGATGGCATGCAAGGTTGCTTCACTTTACATTTGTCATGTCATCTTTGACGGCTCATACCTTCACGACAAGCATATGGTCTTGCATCAATGGACTTGATAGTATCTGTTTATAAAGGAAAGGATAAACTTATTTAAAAATGGCTACATAGGTTTGATGGAAAACATAATAGCAGCAGCGGGGTTAGGTAGACTATTCAATGTAAGCCAAAAATTCTTATTGATGCTAGTCTTTTGAAGAAGAACGAGAAAGGAGAATTCATGCTTTATGTGCTGTGAGCAAAATAAGTAACAAGTACATGCAAAAGCTAATTGAGGAGCGATAGATAGATACCATCTTCAATACATGGCTGTCAAATCATCAATGTACTGAAATTTGTTCTTCAAGGATTGGCCAAGGCTATGTACAATTATACGACAGTGTATGCTCAACTACCCAAAGACATGCAAAAGGATGGAAAGCATCTCTTCCAAAAAACCAATGGAGCAATAGCTATCAAAAGTGGAGAAGCCTCTATTATTGGAGTTTGAAGAGCCATCCTCTTGCCAGCTAAGCAAGAGAAGGATTAAGAAGAAATTAGTACATCTTCAACTTTGTTGAGCTCAAAAGAGTAGATACTATGATTAAAGCAAGTCTAACCAATTAATACAACCAAGACATGACTTTTGACATTTGTAACAAGCTTTTAAAGATGAACTACTATCTAAGCTCCATGAATAGAGAAACTCTTAAAATTTATGTCTTTAAAAGAAGTTTCTTAAGATCCCTTAGAAAGGTTGAGAAATATCAATTACCAAGTAAAATGAAGTTTAAAATGAAGTTGAACACTAGGAAAGATAGGCAAGCAACCATCTCTCCGCTGGAGGTTTAAAACTCTTAGAAGTGAAATCCTCCTTAAAAGGGAACGTTAATTCAGTAATCATGACTAGAAGCTCATGAATTAGATCATAGAAAGATCAAATTGATCATGTTTGCAAGAGTTTCTATGGTTTGATCTCTTGATAGCGATTGTCAGTGGTGTTGATTTTCATATCATGTTGGGATAGAACAGGGAATCTCTTAGAGTCCACTAGCGAAGATGAATCATCAATTGAAGGCTTGTAGATCAAGATCGCAACACAAGAAGTCTGGACCATCGGATTGAAATCCTGATCACAATTGGATGATGATGAATTTTGAATTATTTCAGATAATTTTTTTTCCTGAATTTTAAATTTTGAATTAAGAAAAATTATAGTATAATTAGCTTTCAAATTTCAATTTATTGTGTTTGTTATTTTAAGATAAAGTTGTTTACATTGTAGGGTTTATTTAAAATTTAGTTTCCGTATTCTAAGGAGTTAATGTATGATGGATACGGTATGTTTTTAAATTATTTCATATTGTAGCTGTCTATATATGGGTTTGATTCCTATTTTCCTATAATGAAAATTAATTCCATCTCTTAGAAATATTATCTTTTCCCTTCGTCTCCTCCAACTGATAGCTCTCCCAATAGGCATGAATGCCGTTGCATGCTCCTTCTAAAGCTACATCCAGTTGATGAATAGTCACTAGCTATGACCTGCTTGCTAGATAAACAACAATTTGATTGCTGTTTTCAGAATCAATTTAGCGAGGGCATCTTGCTGTATGGTGCAATAAAAGTTGTTTCTTGCTGTATTGAACAATCTAAGACTCAAAAATAGCAATCTGTTTGCTGGCTAGTATGAAATGAGGCCAAAAATTGAAAATCTAATTGTTCTTAAATTCACCTAGAAGAGAAAACAACATGGGTTGTTTTCCAGTGGAAAAGAACCTAACAAGAGAGAAAAAACTTGCTATCTACAACAGGAAAATTTGATTCCTATGTCCTTAGGATTCTTCTCAAATAATTTTTTATAAAGTTTTCTGACCATTATATACCCTATCATGGGCTTACACAATAAAATTGAAAGGTTGGCTTTGGATCAATATGATTGTTGGATATCTGTAAATAATGAAATTGATTATTGAAAATATGAATATCATTACTCAAAACATGAATATTGTTATTATCTTCATGAATCTAATTATTAAATTGTGTATTCAGTCACTGGTGAAAGTTCAGTTACTGAATAAATGAATGTGATCATCAAATCGAGTGTGATTGTTGAGTATATGAATATGCCATTGGATTTATAGAATTGGATATTGCCTACTAGAATCAAGCTACTAAAAATTTGGATATAGTTAAAAGATTATATGGCTATAGTTATTTAAATTTTAGATCTAGTTAACACTTGTAATAATATGAATTGGAGGCATGTGCCTATAGTAGAGACCAATGTTTAAAATTGAGTATTCGGGTATTGAGGCGTTTTTCATTCGTGAGACGAGGCTTAAGCCTCAAGGCGTTTTGAGGCGTAAGCCTCAAAATCAAAAGATTGCGTAAAGCCGTAAACATAAAATGATAAATTTGTTTTATACTAATGAGTGAATAATATAAAACATAAAAAATCATAAGATATGAAGTATATCTCAATAATAAGACAACATTAAATATAGTTTTAATCAAAATTCTATCTTTCTAAATCCCAGTATTCTTTTCATTAACATATAATTCTGATTTCCAAAAACAAATAGCAATGACATATCACATAAGAACTCATAAGTCATCAGCACTGTCATCACTAAGGGGTTCTTCATTTGAATCATTATTATGGTGAACTGCTCTCTCCCCTTCCTCCTCTCCTATAGAGTCCTGAGGCGAGGCGGACCTCAATGCGGGCCTCAACCAAGTTGAGGCGCAAGCCTCATAAAAAAATCTCGAGGCGTAAGCATCGAATTTTTTACTGGAATTGCGCAAAGGCGAGCCTAATATTGCGCAATTTTAAACCATGGTAGAGGCAGAGGCAATCCAAAGACGATTTTCGTAGATGCAAAGGAGGAAGCGACAAAAGGACAATGAAGAATGCAACGATGGATCAGAGTCGGGGGCAATGAAAAATTGGTGAGATATTTTAGATCGAGATGGTGGTGAGCATATGGAGAATGGGCTCAACAAGTAAGTCATAAGAGGTGTTGATGGCTCAGGTATTGGCTAAGAGGTGGTGTTGAGAGTCTCCTTGAGAAGCAAATGACTAGGATTTCATATGGGTACCAAAAGAAGGCACACGAGTTTTGAAAGTGAAGAGATAGAAATATAAATTGAAGATGGTATCCTTGAAATATGAATATTGATTAGATTTTTAAAACTCGAATACCCTAAATTCCTTTTGCATTTAAAAAATAAAGCTTTATAGTCAATGGACTAAAAAAAAAACTAAGTCCAGCCTCAGTAGTTGATCACAATTCTCTCATTATTTTATCTTTTCTTTTAGGGTTTGGTAAGGAGTGTTTTTGAGTAGCTAAGGACTAAGGTTATGTGATGAGGACATCAGCAGGAGATCCTAACGCGTCTATCAGAGGAGACATCGTAGATCGACGGCTACGATTAGGAGTCTTTACTTGTGATTCATTTTATGTGTTTCTATTATTTATATTCTAGTTTCACCATTGTACCCTTGAGAGAGATTAGTTCATGTTGTAGCCCAGAGGGAAATTTAGTCTTTGTGTTTTGTTCCTTGAGGCCTATATATGAAGACCTTAGCTTTTGTATTGAGATGATGATGATTTTGAATGAAAATTTCAGCACTTGTTCCTTTTCTTTGTTGTAAGCTCTTGAGAGAGGAGATAACCCTAAGAGAGGGCCAAGCAATTCCCGTCAGCTGCCGGTAGAGTCCGGGCTCACGGTTTGTATCCATTCTTATTCCTTATTCCCCTTTCCTCTTCCCCATACCGCTGGCTACCCCGTTCTCCTTTCCAAATTCCGGCCAAACCCTCTCCCCCCACCCAAACCGCTGGACAACCCTCACCAAATCCCCCCACTTGCCAGCCCTACTACACCCAAAACCCCAAATCGACCCCCTCCATAGCCGTTGGCCTCTCCCTAGCCCAACCCTAGCCGCCAGGCAAGCCAAACCCCCAATCCCCTTGATTCCAATTTCCAATCATCCACTTATTACTTTCCTAATTTAGAGCATTCTAATTTGAAAGTTCATTTAATTCAAAATTCAAATGGATTTGAATTTCAAAAACTTTCCAAATTAAAATAAACCTATTTTGGGAAATTCCCCTAATCACTATAATCTGAAATTAATTTGGATTTAATTCCACATTCAATGCATGTGTCCACATACATTGTATGCGGACACCTCTCCCCTCCCTCCTTTGGCCGGCCCCCCTATGTCTTTCTCTTAATTAATTCTTCCCCACTATTGCTCTCAATCAACTCCCCTCCCATTAAGGTGTGCTGCCTCTGCCTACTCCAATTGGAGGAGATTCAAAATTCAAATTATTCCCTCCTTCCTACATTAAAAATTTGAAATTAAATTTCAGATTTTGAAATTATTTTGCCTCCCCAACCTAAACCTAAAATCTGAAATTAAAAGTGGCCTCTCCTAACCTTGGCCAACTACCCTAGCTCACCCTCTTTCTTTACTTTTCTTCTCCCTTACTTGACTCGTCATCTAAGAGAGAGAACACACGACTTCTCCTGCCTCCTTACCCATGTATGGCCGATCCCGAGCAAGATCATGGATTCTTCTACGATAATCAAGGACTAGTGGTTGTTCTTCGTCCCCCCTTCTTCGACATCAATTGGGAGATTGACCAATCCGCCGAAGACTACGTTGACCGGATCTTCTTCTCATTGACTATTGTTCTCGACGAACATTGGCGTCCCGTCCAGTGGCGAATCCTCCATCATCCACCGATCTCCTCTTTCCCGATTAACTCTTCCTTGAGTAAAACTGTAAGCGCCTTCTGTATTTTGATAGCATCATTATTGTTGAGAAAATTATTCTTCCGCTAAGGCCCTCAAAAGTGTGAATGAGGTAAACTCAAGGTGAATGTTCTAATTATTAACCGGTGGATTTTTGTTACTTGCGCATTTGGCTTTACTTTCATTTTGATGTTATTTTAATTGTCCTTCTAGTCTATTTTGTAACCACATGCCAAAATAAAACGACAACTCATAAATCCTATAATCTAATCTTGTGAAACATTAATTTTAGAATTGACAAGCTTAATAAAATTTATGAAATTCCTGCAATTCCTTTTTTTGTTTCACATCATTATGGGAGTGCAAAACATAGGTGGAAATCACCAACTTGAAATTTTTTATCATTATTTTTTATGGCTGGGTTGCATTTTGATTCTTTTGAACTTATTCTTGGTTTTCTTGATGGAACTTTCACATGTGATTGGGAATTTAATTTAGAGATTTTTTTGTTCTTGAGGGATCAAACAGAAGAAAACGTCTATGATGCCGTACAATTTGCCATTAAAAAACATGGAAACATAAATCATAAACTATTGTCATCTTTACTGCTACTTCTTTATACTGTAGCTTCATAAAGCACATTGCCGTTTTCTTCTGAGTTGGCTTCAGTCCTCATTAAACTGTTATATAGCTTGTCTGAACGAAATTCTACAAAGTGATGCTTCAGTTTTCCAAGTACTGTTCAGCTAAGATAAGACGTCTTCCAACTTTGATATGCTCGAGTTTGAAATCCGCATGCATAATATTTTTGCTATCATCAATAATTTAACTTTTTAGAGTTTTAGAATTTCTATGGGTTTAAAATCCACGTCATGTTAGGAAACCACAGAAGTTAGATTTATGTATATTCCTTGAGTGCTCATCTAGTCATCCCCCACTATAAAGTGCATAATGTTCTATTATCACGCTAAGAATAAGTTCATAAGGATCATCCCTGCTCCTTAATGGAGACTGATTGGCTTAGAGTCACGTCTATTAGGAAATTTAGTAGTGAAAATGAAAAAGCAGATGTTGTATTTTTTGTCGCTATTTAGATTTGCTCGCTCAGAATCTGATAGGTTAAGAAAACAATTTTCCTGGGCAATTGCGTAGTCAGGATCCAGGTGTAGTGGGAGCAGAAATCTAATAAAGGCATACATAAATTTTGATGACTGAATTGTAATAAAATTCTTGAGTTTAAACTAAAGCAAAAAGGGGGAATACACATGTTACTTAGAGGATTGTTAAAGAAGTTCACAATGCATGTACAATAAAAGACTTCATTCTAATTATATACCTAAAGTACAAAGTAAAATATATTTATTTACTAAAAGCAATACACAGGCTATGACAAAAATAAGATTAGTAACTTATTGGAAGCTTTAAATTTATCTCTAGTTATTGATGAAATTCTTTTAGAAAATAAAAAGTGGCCGTTCACTTGTCAACTAAGCTGGAAAAAAATGTAATTCTAAAAACTTACTAAGCCATGGTACAATTTTTTGATTTTGATGTAGAGAAAGAGAATGGTGGGGGGGGGGGGGGGGGGGGGGGGGAATTGGGGGCAAAATTATTTGAGTTGATGTTTGGACTTCCCTTTTGATGAGCTGCTGATTTCTCTTCTAAATTCAGCTCATTATTGTGTATTTAATGCCAAATTAGATTCATTCCCCCCTCCTTTTATTCCCTTCTCTGAGACCCTACGATTTCCCCCTCCTGGGTCCTTTTCCCGTGTTTGATTCCTCCCCCTTGTGGTTGCCTGCCCCTTTGGCTGTGTGTTCCGTTCCCTTTGGCTGCCTGTTCCTTCCCCCTTGGCTGCATTTTCCAGTTTTCTGTGTGGCTGTTTGGGTGCTGTTTTGGACTGACTGCTGGCCTTTCATTTCCCCTGATTTAATGAGTTTAATTGGAGGAAATTTGGGCTGTTTGGCTGCCCCATTTCTCCTATATATATTTGATGTTTTGTAATGGAAAAAAGGATGATATGTGAGGTATTTTTGGAGATGAAAACCTGAGCTTGTTCCACTTCTTCTCTCTTCTTCTAGGAAAGCTTGCGAGCCTGTCCTCTCTTTCGTCTCCGCTTCTTACCTCTTGCTTCTCTCCGCTAGTTCGACGCCATTTGTATCTTTCTTCTCGACAGATGAAAAGCAGCTTTAGTTGTTTTATGTTTGTTTTTATGTCATAAGTTTGTAAGTGTCAATGTTATTCTATAAAAGGTGTATTTTCTGATTCGGTGTGTATCTTATTATGTTCTTAGGAAGTCTTTTATTTTTCTTGCAAAAATTAAAGTTTTTCTAATTTTTTTGCTTGCATCAGATTGCATGCATCTGATAGGAAACACTTGAAGATTTCAAGTAAAACCTATCAATTTCGGAAAAAAAAAACAACGGTAAACTCTTCCAAACTCCAATGAAAATCAGAAAAATAATAATTTTATTGCAAGACTCAAATTGAACGAAAGAAAATAACAAGTTACAATTGATCCTTTATTCGAGAGGAGGATTTATCTCTCCCAAAACTCTAGACGCCGCTAGAGCCCAAAAGAAATCTAAGAGATCTCAAATTTCAGCCAAATTCAAGATGTCATAACCCCAGGAAAACAAATTATTTAATGCATACAATCCAAAAGGAAATCTTAAAACAATCCTTACATTCAAATTTCCCTCCTAACTCCCTTAAAAATCCTTCCTGAACAGCTCCGTGGGACCCGGCCGTGCCCTTGACGCGTATAGGAAAGGTGTAAGAGTCCGCTTGTTTTGCTCGTAAGCTGGTCCTGTATGGACTGGCTGGACCGGTCTAACAATACACCTCTCCTAAAAACTCACATTGTCCGCAAGGTGGAAAGACATCCCCCCGCCCCCTCAATTCTCTCATCATCACAAATGGTAAGAACCTGAAGAGTTCGGTCCTTACACCTGTGCCCTGGAGTATACCTCTCATCACATCTGAGATAGAGCCTCTTCGCCCTCTTCTCCTATAATTCCGTTTCTGTGATCTTCTTGAAATTGTTCACAGGTCTTCCTCCTGCAGTCTTTTCCTTTGAAGTCCCCTGAAGAGTATTCGATGTTGGCTCCTTGGATGCCAATATCATGGTGGTCATCCTGTATGAGCCTACCGAGCCGCTGCTTCTCATTCCTATCTCCAGGTGCCTCTGATCCTCTGCCAACTGAGCTAGCTCCATAGCCTCTCCTAAGCCACAAGACCTCATCACTCTAACCGCTTCTCGGATCTTTAGTTTCAGTCCTTTCATGAAGTTCTCCTTTAATATTGTCTCAAAAAGGCGGTCCAATCGGCTAGTAAGGTACTCGAACCTTTTCCAGTACTTTATCACTGAACCATCCTGTGTCAAGGCGAAGAACTGCTCGTAGAAGTCTCCTCCCCTGTCGGTTCGAAAACGTTCTACCAAACAATCCTCCAACTCCCTCCAACTCCATATGGGTCGTTGCATGTCTCTCCATTGGTACCAAGTCAAAGCCTTCCCTTCCAAACATAGGCCCGCTGTCGTCAGTCTCTCATCCTCCGTCAACTCATTGACGACAAAATATCTTTCAACCTTGTAAATCCACTCGTGTGCATCATCTCCCTCAAAGATTGACATCTTTAGTTTCCTCACCCTCTGATCTTCTACATTCCCTCTATCTCCTCCATAATTTTCCATCCCCCATGGGTTGGTTCTCCCCAAGTGTCCCAGTCATCTCTTTAACGCTCATACCCAAACTTTTCATCAACTTCCCACCTTCTCCTTTCAAATTTAACACCCCTTGGATCATAATAAACCTCTTTCCTTTCAAATTCAGCCCCCTTCGGTCATAATTTTTTCTTTGCCTTTCAAAATACGCCCCTTTCCTCTCAAATTCAGCACCCCTTCATTCTTTCCCTACCTCCTCACGCCTCTCCCCATACCCTCTACCTGGATCTTCCCTAGAAATAGGCTCTAGGGAAGGTATTCTCTCTTCTCTCTTTCGAGTCTCCACCTCCTGATCTTCCCTTTGACTTATTGGTTTAGAGTTTTCTCCACTTTCTTGCTTGTCGGTGACTTCCGTCACCTCCGACGATTTTTTTTTTATTTGGCCCTTGAGCACTTTCTTCAACATCTCCCCCAGGATGGAAAACTTTGAATCGATCTTAGCATGAATGACTAAAATTTCTTTCTTTAGATCTGAAACATGAGTTTGTAAATTTGAAATTTCATATTTCATTTGTCCGATCTCCCCTTCGAGGCATTTCTCCAACGCATTCACTTTCCTGGACATCATCGATACCCGGATTTTTGTTGAACTAAAAATCTGAATCTCATTTCCCAAAAACAGCAAGCCCCTCTTCCTCTGGCCCAAAAACAACTGCTGGAATTCACAAAAACAGCCCCCAAAAGGTCCCAAAATTTGCTATGATACCACTTTGATAGGAAACACTTGAAGATTTCAAGTAAATCCTATCATTTTTGGAAAAGAAACAGCGAGAAACTCTTCTAAACTCCAATGAAAATCAGAAAAATAATAATCTTATTGCATGACTCAAATAGAACGAAAGAAAATAACAAGATACAATTGATCCTCCATTCGAGAGGAGGATCTATTTCTCCCAAATCTCTAGACACCGCTAGAGACCAAAAGAAACGTAAGAGATCTCAAATTTTAGCCAAATTCAAGATGCCATAACCCTGGGAAAACAAACTATTTAATGCATACAATCCAAAAGGAAATATCTAAATAGTCCCTACATTCAAATTTCCCTCCTAACTCACTCAAAAATCCTTCCTAAAAAGATCCATTGGACCCGGGCGTGCGTTCGAAGCATACAGGAAAGGCGGAAGAGTCCGTCTGTTTCGCCCGTAAGTCGGTCCCTTATGGACCGGTTGGACTGGTTTAACAACATCCCCTCATGTTAATGTGGCTCTGCCATTGGCAAGCTCTCTACTATAAGCTTGTTGAACCTGCAAATTGAACGATATTAAGAATTGATCCTGAAGATGAATGCCCCTTGTAGGTTACCTGTCAAATAAGGTAGCATGCAGCTTGATTTGCTTTTCACTGCTGATATGGCCTTTCTGTACTTAACTGTAGAATTCTATTACATAATTTTATGCATACTTATTGACCTAATGACCTTAATACTGCTTCTTGTCAAGCGATGACTCTTGCATTCTATTCTTTATTTTATTTATATGATAGATGGGTTAGTTTACAATGTACGCATGAACAACAAAAAATGAGTAGAAAAGAAAATGGATAATTAAGTGAACTGCACCATGCTTGCTAATTTATGTTTCTAATGATAGCGTGTTTTGTGAAGGTTAAAGAATTTCATCCCGATGTGTACAAAGGAGCAAGTAATTCAGATGAAATTATTCTTCGAGTAATAGGTGCATATGAGGTAATCCTTTATATTTATTTGGGTACACTTTTCTAAGAGTAATTTAAGAATAGTTCCTCTTGTCATTCAATAAGTATTAAAACAAAATTTAGCATCTTCTCTTTCAGTATATGTTCATTTTGTACTTGATTTTCAACAGCATTAGGTAAATGCTTCAGTCTTGTTTTAAAAGAAAAAAAAAGGTATATGCTGCCAAAGTAATGGAATGAAACCTGGGATCATGGACCGTAAGATCCTGTCCTTCGAGATTCATATTTCTACATTTTTATTTTTGCACCTTACCTGGCATCTGATTTATACCATGTAGAGATTAAATTTCCATTTTGAACTTGTTGAAAACATTGAAGTAGGAAATGATACATAAATAAATGAATCACCATTTTTCTTAGCATATCTACAAGCTGTGTAATTTTATAAATAAATCATCTTATCTTACGTATTTGGCATAAGCAAAAAATGTTAAGTATTCACCTCTCTCAAGCTCTCGCTTCTTTTATGGCCACATTTAGCTATATGTCAGATTTAGCTATACCTTTTTGAACAAATTTGATCTTGTTAGTTGGCTAGCATAGCTCATGCATGCAAAGAGAAATGTATATCCTTCATGCATGCAATATTTCATTGGGCAATGCTTCTCACTCTAACCATGTCAATGCCAACACATTTGGCATAAACACTGTTCATGCATCCGTGCTATATACACCATGTCCAATGAATGGACGTCCCCAGTCAAACTGGAATTGAACCTGGCTGATTCGGAAGAAGCTTTTCTTTGTTGCAAGATTTAGCTTTTGTGGTCATAGATTCTTTGAATCAGTAATTGTTGGAATCAATTTAAATTATCAAATGAAGCCATTCATTTAATCTTTAAGGCGTTCATCTTTAACAGAGAAGATATGAAATACTTATTGAACTTCACAAATACCTCTTTGTCTTCCAACTAATGGGATTTGAACCAACTACCTTTCATTTAGAACACCTTGGTTATGATAGCGGAGTTAGCAAATTTTTACTAACTAGTTACTGCAAGAGCTTCAGCAGTTCGCAATCATTTAAATTTTAACATATTGACTTCAAGCTCCAACTGCGTCCCTTTGACATGTACCTTCAGTGGGGATATGATTATCCTCAGAAAGATACTTATCTTTCTTTCCGTCACCTATGTTTAAAATGTGAAACATTGTCACTATACAATTGTCTAAGTACCCATTCTTCTTAAGAAAACATTTCTCTCGAGGATGTTCTTTTTACTCATAATATTTTATTAGTTTATTACTGTTAATCATTTTTTCTTTTTACTCATAAGTATTACTTAATTGAGGAATGCTTTATCTCATAAAATATCATGTAAGCATTTTAGATCAAATATTGTATGCTTTAATGTTCTCAAAAAAAGCTTCTGAATAGTTTGAAAATTCATTGGGCGTGCAGATATTGTTGAAGCATTTCCAGTTTGAATCTGTAGAGAGGTAATTCAATTAATTTATGAAGTATTAGTGTGTATGATCATTTTATTAACTCTATCATCTTCTTGATTTTATTCTAAAAATATAAAACAGGATTTAGTTTAAAAGTTTTTATCTCGGTTTATATGAATAATTGCTTTAATGGCTCTTCTGTGCTAAATAATAAAGCAGTGAACCTAAAATCCATAGATGAAACTGGAAGAGCAAATTGATATTCATCTTGAAGGCATGTGTACTTCAATATCAGTTTACGAAAGTGTTAATGGTTACATATAGCTTTGAAAACCATTGTTCCAATTTCTATTTTTTATTTGATCTTTCTTTTCATTGATATATTCACCAACCGATTACTTATTTCATTATATTCTTCAGAATTTAAATACAAACTAATGAGTCTTGAAATGTTCTTATTTATGAGTTTTTGGAGGTTGGAACACGAATGTTTAATTTTAATACAATTTGATTTTGTTTGAAATCTCACAATTAAAGTGAGAAAAACAGGGTTAGAGTTCCCTGCTTTTTTGATGAATTTTTTAAGTTGATTTTCAGACGTAGAAGGGAGAAACCACTTTTAATTTCTGAAAGTAGAGTCATAAAATTCTGCATCATTAGATGCTAAAATTGCTTTTTTATTTAATGCAACTTTTCTCCTTTACAGTGTTATCTAATCTTGCCACTAACGAGTTCCCACTTTCGTATCATAGCTATCTAAGAACAAACTTGTTGCATCTCGCTTTACTATGTTGCCATTTAACAGTATTGTTACACATTTCTGTAGGTCTTCAGACCCATTTGAAGAACCAGAATCTGAGGCTTTTGATATCTTTGTTAACGAGCTCCTATGCATCGGAAAAGGTAAGATTTGTTTCTTTATCCCTATTTTAGTTTTTAATCATGCATTGTTAGAGTCAAAGAACGACTATCTTGACAATATTGGGGTGATCACATTTAAGTTTTTGGGGGATATTGTAACTTAATGGGAATTATTATAACACCCCAAGATCAAATTTTGGAAGAACTCCCAATTTAAATTCTTAATTAATCAATCAAAGTTTCTATGAATTTATCAATATAAATCAATTTAACGGATGTAAGTAAAAATTATATACATCAAAATATAAAATTATATTCACCCCTCAAATTTAATATAATAGCCAAGAGTTTAATCAGTACATTCATTAGTCTATCTTTTAGCTTTTGACTATAAAATAATTTAATTAAAAAAAAAATAGAAACAAAATAAACCTAAATTTATGATCGTTCCTCACTTCACTAGATCCTAAACCCTTTTATAAAAATATGTAAAATTATAGAGTGAGCTAACAACTCAGTAGATTATCAAAACTTATAATTAAAATCAATGCAAGCCACTAGAAATAATATGCATGTAATTATTTAGTCAATATAAGTTTGAACATATAACTGTAAGATATGTGACAATCAATGCGATTAGTTTCATATCATATAAACAGTAAAGTCAGTGTAAGCAATACAATTCATAATAAGTGATCAGTAATCAAGTAAACAGTGATCAGTAAGTTCTGTAATTCCTATACCCAACTGTTACAAAATAATTTATATAGTATATTATTACATTAGTACAACTATCATAATCATATGACTATTCTACAATGTTATACTATGCATGTATGTCATGTAAATTATGTGATTCATATATGTCAAATGTATTTGTATCAATTTACCAGTCTTATCAGATACTTGTATCAATCATAATCTATTTCTTATGCAAATCATGTTATGTCAATTTTTTTTTCTCAATCACGTCATGTCAAATATGTAATTTATCACATATATATTCCTGTCATATGCATATGCAAGCACTGTAAGCAAGATTAAACATACAACAATTGTGTTGTTTTTCTTATGTCAGACCCAACTCTACAGGAGTCAATATTCAATCATATCAGTTTTATTTTTAGGAATCAATCATATCACAAATCATTTAGGTCAAGTGGATTTCATATCATAAGTTGTCACTTTTTGCCTGTTGGCGTATCATATTATATCAATATCTCCTTATGCCTCCCTTTTTATATCATTTGGAATTACATTAAAAATCTTATTTTAGAAGAAAGCCCGTCGGCCCATCTTCTGTATAGGGTAATGTGTCTCTAGCCAATTTGAATTATTCAATTATTTCTGATAAGTCTTTCTTACATACACATATTTCAAAGCATATATAATATAGTAAACAAGTGATATTATGCTCTATGTTCAGTCTATTGCATTAGTCTAGTGTATATAAAATATGCATATGAATTATGACTAGTGACATTTATAATAAAAATTAATATACACAATTTCACATGTATATGGCCACAACAAATGAATTTTATTAAGTATGTATGTCATAGATTGATATTATAAGATATTGACAATTATTTATCCAATTTTCATATTTATCAAAATTTGTCAAATTAGGGTATTTTTCCCAAAATACAAAAATATCCGAAGAAAATTCAATATATTCCTGTTAATATGTGCAGAATAATTAAAACTATAACATATTAGAAGTTACATGGTGGAAGTTTATTAAAAATCAAGATATCTAAACTTTTATAAATTTTGATCAAATTAAAATTAAGAAAGCACAAAATAAGTAAAATTCCTAAAATCAAATATAGGGTAACGGTAGCCTAGTTCGAGATGAAAAAGATTTCCCAATTAGATTGATCGACAAAAACGGCTCTATGACTCCTAAACTTTGGGTTTCTCTCTCCTTCCCTCTTTTTTTTTCTTCTTATTTTTTATTTCTCATTCTCTGTTTTATGACAATTGAAAGAGAAAAGCCATTTGAGAAGTTTTGTAGTGGATTTAGAATTTTTAATAATAAAATAAGCTGAGGACATATTGGTAATCATGTCAGTTTTTTAGTTTTTAATATAAAATTCTTATAAATAATTTTATATCTTTATATCTTTAAATCCAGGGATCCAAAATTTTTAGAAAAAAAATATCCATAAAATAGCACAACATGCCTAGAAAGCTTTGGTGAAATCACTTTGCAAAACAGACGCCTATCGGTCCTAGAAATCCAACTTGTACCGACATGTGTCAATTTCTTAAGGTATTACAATTAAATAAGAAGCTTTTTTTTTTCATATCTTTACTGCCCATAAAATGAGGAAAAAATATTATAATTATAGCATATCAATATCTATGATATGACAATGATAGTTTGCAAATTGGACTTATAATAATTCTTAAAATATTACTTGATTTTTTTAGATCAGAACATGTCTATTAAAAATTATCTTCTTTAAGAATTTATTGTTCTAGAAATATTTTACTTCTCATGCTATTCTTCTGTTCATCTTGCCATCCTATGTTGTGGCTCAATATTCATCTGACACTTTGATGCCAGCTTGAAACTTCAGCGCCCATGAACTTTGCTAGCATTGCATGTTTACTAATAGTTATTTAATTTCGTTACATTCGTTTGAGAATATCTTCCTTATAGTTCATCATCAAACTTTTGTCAACTACACTGTAAAGGCCCATTCTCTTGTTAAGAACACTCAACTATTTTTATTTTGCACTTCTATTACCCAGTGCTAATATGGTTTCTTTTATACAGGCTGCTCGTATTCATGTGTAAAACGGGCACCCTATGCTTTCTCATTTACTCTCGAGAGTGGCACAGCACGAGTGGTATCTCAAGGTAATGCTTATCAACTTCACTTTATGGTCAGGCTAATTTTCATTAATTTCTTTTAGTTATATTCGGCAAAGTTTTCTTGCTATCTCTTGATGATCTTTTGTTGCAACTAAAGCTGATTTAGAATAGATAATGTTAAGAATTATTGGAAATATTTTGGGAAAAAAGCTTTGCATTTTAATTTAGGCAACTTAAAAAAATATCATACTGTCAGTGAATTAAATATTAAATATTTACAGTGTAAATAATTATTACGAAACAAAATTAAATAGGATGAAGAAAAGAAGCCCGAAAAAATTAGGTTGAATATCTTCCCTTAAAGGAGAGTGTCCTTTCCATGCAAACATTTAGTGCCACTATTACCAATTTTGCTTCTGGGACTAGTTCCTTGTTTCTATCGTAGTGTGTCAAGTTAGAAGATTTGTAAAACCCACCCTCATTTATCATCATAATACTAAGGCAAAAGATAAATTCGATGGACAAGACATAAATGATGTTTTGAATAAATAAGGGACATTGTTTTTGTATTTCTTAATTCTCAATCTCATGGGCTAAAAGGAATCAATATGAGTCGTCCGATGGAGCACTCCGAATTTACTCTAGATATTCTCCATATTTAAAAGGTATGCTACTATTAAAATTTATAAATAGACCCCATCTTCCCACATCAACGGTGTTTGGGTTGGAGGAGGCTTCAACTTTGGGCATGCCACTCTTAGATATGGTGCCCGCCGACTACTATACCTGCGATCATCGTCACCCGCCGACTACGGTCCCTGTGACCACCGTCGCCCGCCGCTACGGTCCCTTTGACCACCGTTGTCTGCAGACTACGGTGCCTCCAACCACCGTCGCTCGCCGATTACAATCCCTCTGACCTTTGTCATCAGACAATAATCCCCACAACTTCAATCGCCTGACTATGGTCCCTCCAACCTCTTACGGTCCTACCAACCAAATGAATAGGCCAATGTTATTTTGAAAACAACTTTCATGTCACTGGATTATTTCAACTCTAACCATATAATGTGATATATGGGATGTATATTTGCTACATTTTGCCAAGACCTATCCCGGAGGAAGTGCATTATTTGTAATCAACTACAAACACTAGTAGAACAATTTTAATTGGGCCAAACCTCGTGGTTGTTCCCCTTTTCATGATTTTTTACGTAAAATTTTGATATCTCTTATAACTCTTGCACCACTCTCTCTTGTTCGTGTGTGTACTGGATTTGCGTACAAAGCTAGGACGCTAAACCTTGTTTATCTCTACCGCCGCGAATGTTCTGGCATGCAACAATTTTAATGATCTCATCATATCGAAGATTAATGATGTAATGGAGTTTCTTGAACCAAGATCTTCAACTGATCCTTTGTAATCACACATGATAGGGGCACCATATTTTTAACTGGGGGTAGGGTTTTTATGGCAATGTAAACTTTGATTTTAGCCTACGATTAATCTCACTTTAAATTCTTAAATGGTTTAAGTGATGACATGAATATTGTGAAATTAACATCTTGGACTCATTAGCAGTTAAGTTCAACCCGATATCCACACAATATACTGCACATCATCATAGAGATGAGCTTGACATTGAACTACCATAATTTGTGCTCCATAGTTACTATACCAATCATCTTAGTTTTTGTCCATTGAGCCTATTGATAAAAAACCATGAGGTATGTATCCACCACCGGTGGTTTTCATATAAGCTTAAATTATCTCCTTCAATGTTTTAAGCACAAAGTTCCTTAATGGTCCATCTAATCTCTCTAGATCCTTTGTCAATAGTTGTACAAAAACTCATAGACATTTCACATTTGATATCATTGGTAATTAGCATATTATTTGGCATAATTAAAATACCTCCACATTTTAGCTTCTTTCACTAATCATAAATGAACAATCTACAAATAATATTACAAATGTGGGCTTCAAAAATTTCACATCTCGGCCTCTCTATATGATTCAAGGAGAGTTTTAACTGATTAAATTCTAGGATAAATTTTTAGAATGCAAATTGTTGTAAAGATGAGATACTACCCAAATGTTTTGCCCTCATTTGTGAGGACTTTAAGATATGAGTTAAGATTTCCCATAGATGCAAGCCTCTATGGTTAATTACCTCTTCTAATGCCTGGAGAGCATTTTTTGTTAAGGCTAGTCATTAGATAGTCTTAGTATCCAGTGTATAATAGTAACGAATTTAGATATTTAGAATCTGAAGTTTACCATCGTACACTTAAAAGCGAATGTTGGGGGGATGATGATGAACTCAATATATATATCATGATTATGTTATCCCAAGTGTCATGGTCCCTAGTCTATATATTTCGAGGAGATAGTCGACCCAATTTGACTAAAGGATCTTTGTCAATAACCATGGGTTGCTTCGTCTGAGGGTACCTTATAAACATGGAATGAATGTTTATTTAAGGGATAAATTCAAGTATGTCTTAGCTAACAGAGAGCTTTATGCCTTATCAAATATACCTTATGATTCATTATTCAAAGTTGTTAGCCATTAGGAGCATAAGAGCTCTGACTATGTTCATAATATAGCAGTGCCTATCTGTGACAAAATCACTGGGTAATAATCATTTACATATGGAGTCATTTTAGCCAAGCCACTGATTTTATGAAGCCATTTGGGCTAAACTGACAGTTATATGGCATGTGCCACCTCCTTAGGGCTGCAACGAACCAAGCGTTTGACGAGTTACTCGTTGCTCAGTTCGATTAAAGCTCGTTTGAGATCGTTTAAATAATTAAACAAATAAACTTGAACATCTTTTTTAAATACTTGATTCTTAAATAAATAAGCTTGAACAACAATGTGTTCTACTCATTTATGTTCATGAACAACATAATTTTAAGTTCTTGAACAAGTTCGACATTAAGCTTGATAAGATGCTTTCATTTTATTTCATACCTTCAATAGAATGAATTTATTCATGAATAAGAGATATTTGTTTAAAATGTTCATGAACAAATATAAGATGAATCATAGATCATTTATTCGTGAACCAACTCATTTGGTAGATTGAAAATACTAATTAGATATGTTCATGAATGTTCTCATTTGATAGCTCAATAATACTTGTTAGATATATTCGTGACAAAGCTTGTTTGATAGTTTAAAAAACTTTGTTTGATATGTTCACGAACATGATCGATGTAACTGTTTCTTAGAAGGTTCAATAAGGCTCGTTTGTTAAGTTAATAAACATCTAGAATTAGAGCTCGTTTATAGCTTTATAAGGCTCGTTTGTTTAATCTTCGATAAGCACGAAACAAACCGAACATGAATCAAACATGAACACCCATTAATTTAAATGAACAAAGCTTGAATACAAACAAAAAAGCTCGAATTGAGCTTGAACCAAACTTGAATCAACCAATAATAAACGAACTCAAACATGAACACGCACATACTTAACTCGACTTGGTTCATTTGTAGCCCTTGACCTCCTTATTAGCGAGAGGTTATTTGAGAATGAATCTTAGTGATATTTTTGATTGAACATTTGCTCTTCATCGCTCTCGCCAAATTGTTGCAGAGGGTAGATGAATTTTGCTTTAAGTATTAGATGATATATTTCACGTCAAATATTTTAATTTTGATAAATATTAAAATTTAAAATTTTGATAGATTTTAAGAATTAATTTCTGTTGATATTTTTTATAGCACAAGCATTATCAGAATGACATTCATGTCACTTGATATTTATATTTTTTTAAGGTTTGAAGGCATTTAAAAAGGTAAAATCTCCTCTGATTTAAATTTACTATCAATACGATCATCATTGAAGAGATATTGAAGTCACTTTAAAATGTTTGTAATTTTTGGCATGAGAATTCAATTTTTGAGAGTTAACCCCTTTGGTTGAGATCCTCATTTAATACGATCATCATCAGAGTGATATTAAAGTCACTTTAAATATATTTGTGTTCTGTAAGAGTTTGGAAGCTTTTAAAAGATAGAGTTTCTTTCAATTGAGATTTACTTTCAGTACAACCATTATCAGAGATTTAAATAATTCATATTTTTATTATTTGAATCATGTCAACTCTGTTCGATTGTTGTGAGAGGATCATGTTCGATATCAACTTTGTAAGTTATTACATGAGCGTTGTATCCAAGAGTTTGTATTTTTATGATGAATTTTATTTGAAGAGGCTTTGAAGGGCTAATGTCAACTTAAAATCACATTTATCACGATGGATTTTACGATCGTGCATTCACTTATTAATTAAAGTCATTTTAAAGAGGAGGATTGGGTTTGAAATTTAAATTTATGTTCAACGCGCACGGTATGTTCAGGGAAGGGTACTTGTAGGTTAGATGTGGCAAGTGAGGCAATGGATAAATAGAAGGGGGTGGAAGCTTGGATGGCCATTAGATGGTGTAGTGTTATGTGGGTTGGCCAATTGGAGGTGTAGAGTAGGCTAGAGTTCAAGGGGTTAGGAGGAAGTGAGGTTGAGAGTGGTCGAGAGGTGAGTGAAGACTGAACTTCTACATGTACAAAAGGCGAGGACTACGACTATATCTATAGGTGGTCGAATCTAGTTGTAATGGAGGGTGATCTTGTAGAGGTCTAGGGAGGTGAAGACAACGACGATGATAGTGGGGTTATATGAGCAACTGGTTCGCTTGCATATTGGTAGGCAACTGGGAGTTTATGCAACATTGAGAGCAAGAAGGGTGGCTAGTTGGATGTTGCAGGTGAGTGGAAAGGGGATCACGTGAGGGAGAAATTGAGTGATGAGGTTCAGCTTGGTCGGTGTTCGATCGAGTAGGAGTTTCCGTTTATGTGAGGGGAATAATGAGACTTACGAAGGTCTTGTCTTTTTTTTTAGGTTTGAATTGAAGAGCTATTTAGGGAGCTTTTGTTTCAATGAGAGAATGAGGGTTAAAAGTTTAGTTGGCTTGAGAAATCAGAGATTTGGAGCTAAAGTAGCAAAAGATATACTTTTTCTACCCCACGACAGCAGTTAAAACACCTACAATGTTCCGCATTTGTTATCGCCGTAAATGGCTTCTGCAGCGTTACTTAAACCGTTGTGTTAGACATTGTTTGTGACAGCGTTTTCTTTGGCAGCGGTTTTAACTGCTACAAATTTGCTACATTACAGCGGTTTGAAAACTGCTGAAAATAAACTGATCACATTGAAATTCATATTTAACATTTTAATAAAGTTATACGAGAGAAAAAAAAAAACGGACATGATGGGCTCGTTTAAACACCCCTACAAAGCCAAACTCTTCAGGATTTATATCGAAGGCAGAAACCATTTCTACGAAAATAAATTTATGAATGGTTGAAAAAGAAATTGAAAAACAGACAGAAATTTCACTTAATTATTATTTTTGTTTTATGTTAGATCTGTCTTTTCCAATTATAAAGCATTTGAAGTTTCTCCTCAAGCTTATGTTTGTTGTACATATTACGTTTCTTTTAGGCTTTGTTTGTTTGAGCGTTTTTTTGCCTTTTCTGTTTGAAAACGGAGGATTTTTTTTTGTGTTATTTGGTTCGTCAAATCACGTTCCCAATAACTTACATGGTTAATGAAAACTCATCTTCTTAAAGAAATTTTTTATTTCATTAGTTTTTTATTTATATAACTCTTTGTAACATTTTACGACCAATATAATATTTTTAACTAAAATCTTTTCGGGCTGCAAAAATTTCATGCCTCAGCCTCTTTATATTTCGGGAGAGTTTTAATGGGGTATATTTTGGTTCAAATTTTTATAAGGCAGATTAAATTGAAGATAGACACTAGCTAAAGATTTTTCTTAATTTGCGAGACTTTAAGATCTCAATTCATGTTTCTCATACAACGTTAACCCCTATGATTAATTTTCTCTCTAGGTGATATGATAACATTTTCAATTAAGGTTATCAATTGGTAGGCACTAAATACCAAAGCATATAGTATAACAAATTTAATAGTTGATTTGAAATTCATCACTATACACTTAAGTAGATGGCATGTAAATAATGATAAGCACGATCAAGATCCTATAGTTCAATCATCTCAGGTTATCGTGGCTCCCTTGTACTTAATCAGAGGAGGTAGTTGATTAAAATTGATCTAAAGGTCATTATTAAAGCTATGAGTGTTTCATTCTTATAGATCTAGATGTGTTTTGTTTAAGAGAATAAATTAAAATTGATCTTAGTTAATAGAAGGTTTTATGCCCAATCTAATTTTATCATATGATTCATTACTCATGAGTTTTAGCATTAAGGAACATACTTGAGTGGTGATCATAATTTAATGGTGCCTATTTATGGATAAATCACTCAATTTAGAGGGCCTCGATTATAATCATTACATGTAGTGTCATTTTGCAGCAAAATCACCAATTAGAAGATATGTGCCCACTTTTTTTACCAGCGGGAGATTATTTGAGAATAATCTAGTGAATCTTGACTAAACATTAATTTTGTGAGCTGATATTATTATTGAGTTAATTCCCTCTGATAAATGATTGCAAGGGTTTGATAGATTTGTTTTAAGTTATAGGAAGATTGTTTCACTTTAAATATTTTGAATTTTTTTACAAATGATAGATTTTAAAGATTATGGAATTTCAACCCAACAAAATGATAAATTTTGGAATTTGATGTTATTTTTTAAAATCATGTAGTCTATTCGTTGAGATTTTTTACCAAATAGTCATCATCTGAATACTAAAGTTTAAATCCTAAACTATCATCTACTTATCCTTTTTCTCAACCTATTTAGTTTCTTGAATACATAGAATATTTATCTTCCTATGATCATCATAAATCTTAATTTCATTAAATTTGTCTATAAAGAGTACTTATTATCTAAATTCCATCCAAAATTATACTTTTATGTACATCAGCTTCTTTATCCAATATCCATCTATAATGTGTGAAATCTTGCTTATATAAATACTGCACTTGGCCGTATATGTAGCGACTTAATGCACATTTCGCTATAATTCAATCATACAACACGTTTGCCTTCCGGGAACATTCTAGCATCAACAATAAATAAATTATAACATGTCATGGATGTTGGACAAGTTCATGATGATTGATAACTACTAACGCAACCCCCTATATTTTATTCATCTCGGATTTGGACCTAACAATTGTAGTCTTTTTTGAAGTTATCTTTAAATAGTTAAAATGAAAAAGTATCATGAGAGTTTTGCATAATAAGAGAATAGACTATGATGAATCAAGTTAGTATATGAAAAAAAAAAAAAAAAAAAAAAAAAAACAGAATACATCTAAACTTATTATAAAGATGATTTATAAAATTAAAATTAAGCTTGACAATATTGAATTGGATTCAATATTTAGGTCATAAAAAATTTTTATATCTAATTTGACTATGAAAAAAAACAAGAATGTTAAATAGATGTATCGTAAAATCAAGAAATAGAAATAAAGGAATGATTATTTATAAAAAATTTTAGAGTGATATATTCAAGAAATATTATTATAAAAATAGACTAATGTAGTTTAAGACCTCTGACAATTAGGGTTAAAAAATGAACCCATTATGTGAGATGATAAAATAAAGATATCAGGTTTAAAAGAAAATTAGATGGACTAAAGATTACATGGATAGAAGCTCAAAATGAACCGCCAAAAATCAGATTTAAAATTAATTAAGAACGAACAACACTTGGCTAGTGGTAAGATACACATTCATCCGTCTACCTACTGTGGGAATATCCATGGCAATTCTACTTTCTGTCCTCGCCATCAAAGCTTAACCAAATTTACTGGTTCCTATTTGCTAGCCATATTTGTATAACTTTCCGCCATCTAGTGAAACTTTTATAAGGGTTCCTACTCGCCCACTATTATTAAAACAGGCTTTCACAGTACTCCTATCTGCCTGCTCCGGTATTAGTCTTTCCATACAATGATATAGACCAAGCTTCACCTCCAGATTTGAAGATTTCTTCTCTGAATATTGAAATTGAGTATTGAGATAATATGCATTATGCTGCTGCATGTAGATAACGGTGTAACTGCACCTCCCACCGAGCATCAATGATATCCCAAGTTGTGTCCTCTATCCTCTTCTGGATTAGTCATATACTGATCCATAAGACCCCGTGCACCTCTGTTATGTATAGTGGAGGAAGAGCCCTTTCTACTCTCGCTCCCAAAATAAGAGCTATGTTCGACCCTATCATCAAATTGCTCCTGTTGCAAGTGTTTTGCCGTGGTACTTTTCTTTATATAAGCAATAATTTCCTCCTTCACCTTTTCCGGCACATTTGCACACAGTGCTACGTTTTTATGCAAGCATGATAAGTGTTCCTTCATGCGGGTAACACCTCCCTTCACCACTTTTTCGCAAAAATTGTATTTCAAATAAACATAGCTCTTCTCTCCGCCGCCTATGTCAACTTGTACACTATATTTCCAAGAAGGGTCCCTCCGCAATGACGCAGACGCCTTTTCCTTGCCTCTAACCATGATCCCTAATTCCTTGTACTAACAATATGACATATTTTTTAACAATTATTTGTACTACCAATAATAAAAAAAACATGAATACAAAAATATACCAGTCTGCCGGGGGTCCAAGGGGGCGCTGCCCCCTGGCGGGGTTCGACCTTGTTTATTGTATATGCTCAATACCGAGCGTACCGAGCATGTATTGTATATGCTCAATACCGAGCGTACCGAGCATGTATCGCTCAGTACCGAGCATGTACAAAATTATATTATAAGAGTATCGCTCAATACCGAGCATACTGAGCATGTATCGCTCAGTACCGAGCATGTACCGAGCATATATTGCTCAGTATCGAGCATGTACCGCTCAGTACCGAGCGGTACTGGTTCGGTACCGAGCATGTACAGCTTGATACCGAGCATGTACCGCTCAGTACCGAGCATGTACCGCTCAGTACCGAGCATGTACTGCTCAGTACCGAGCGGTACAGGTTCGGTACCGAGCATGTACTGAGCAGTACCGAGCTTGTACTGAGCGGACGAATGAAAGAAAGCCGAATCAAGAGTTATTCAAGCTTTCCTTACTGCACGTCAAAGTCAAGGCCACAACACCGTGTACCTGCTCTTCCGACCTAACCGATGCCTGAACGTTTCCTGCACTCACAACTTCGGCTTCGTTTCTTTCCCCGCATCGCCTCCTTCCAACTTCATCTCCTACACTCACGGCTTCGTCTCCTTCCCTCACAGCTTCGTCTATTTTCCTCACGGCTTCGCCTCTAGTTCGCCTTTCAATTCTCACAGGAAGCCCTAATCCTATACGCGAATACACAACTCAATGCGGACGCCTCGTCCGCTTTTTTAATGGTTGATTTTAAGTAGGTAAGACCATTTGGATGAGGCGTACGCCTCACCCATAATTGCGCAATTGAGGCGCGCCTCACACAGGGTGAGGCGTACGCCTCAATCAGTGTCCAAATTGCGTGCGCCTCGAGGCGCTTTTGGACAGAATTGCGCAGAGGCGCGCCTCTTATTGCGCAATTTTAAACAAAGGTGTCCATCATAAGTAATTTCAATGTTTCAGACAACATTTAAGTCCATTTTGTCATCCAATATTCTTTGGTTAACATAGCACAATGTTGTGTCCGTAGTATGTTGTTTTTTATTACGGTCGCTTGATTTGTGTCTGAGGGATCCCTCATGAGTATTTTCGATGTCTTGGACACAATGACAAAGGTTATTTTGTAGTCAAAGAACAATTGTGTGATTTTGTACAACGTCGCATCTGTTGGCCGTTGTTTCAATCACATTTGCTCAAGTTACATGCAAGCATTTCTTCTTGGATAAATTTGATGTTCTAGACAAGTCGATGCACTTTGTTTCACGAACATAAAATATTTGAGTAATTTCGTGTGACGTCACGCTCTCCCATGATTATGCTTGTCGTTGCTTGATCATGTCGCATATGAATGATTCTTCTTGGATAAATTTGGCGCTCTGGACATGCCGATGCATTCTATTTCACAAACATATGACATATGAGTGATTTCGTGTGACATCAATGCATTTTGAGCTCATTATGCATTACATGACATCAATCAATCATTCTTCTCATCATACTCGATTGACTGCAAAACATATATAGAGGTCAACAATAAAATAATGTGATATTTTTCATATTTGAATAACTTAAAAAGAAATTACCACTAGCATAACTAGCTACAAAAAAAGAGACTTAAGAAAATAGTATTAATCATAATTAATAACATGAATTGTAATGATCGCATGCTTATTTAATCTGTGCTCTTTTTTAAATCACAAACTTTCTCAATAAAATTAATCTCTCAACCAAAAGGCAGATCATTGGAGCAAAATAATATACTCAAAATATTACTATGCAATCATATTTAAGGAATTTACATGGTTAATGAAAACTCATCTTCTTAAAGAAATTTTTTATTTCATTAGTTTTTTATGTTATATAACTCTTTGTAAACATTTTACGACCAATATAATATTTTAACTAAATCTTTTCGGGCTGCAAAAATTTCATGCCTCAGCCTCTTTATATTTCGGGAGAGTTTTAATGGGGTATATTTTGGTTCAAATTTTTATAAGGCAGATTAAATTGAAGATAAGACACTAGCTAAAGATTTTTCTCTTAATTTGCGAGGACTTTAAGATCTCAATTCATGTTTCTCATACACATAAGCCCCTATGATTAATTTTCTCTCTAGGTGATATGATAACATTTTCAATTAAGGTTAGTCAATTGGTAGGCACTAAATACCAAGCATATAGTAGTAACAAATTTAATAGTTGATTTGAAATTCATCACTATACACTTAAGTAGATGGCATGTAAATAATGATAAGCACGATCAAGATCCTATAGTTCAATCATCTCAGGTTATCGTGGTCCCTTGTACTTAATCAGAGGAGGTAGTTGATTAAAATTGATCTAAAGGTCATTATTAAAGCTATGAGTTGTTTCATTCTTATAGATCTAAGATGTGTTTTTGTTTAAGAGAATAAATTAAAATTGATCTTAGTTAATAGAAGGTTTTATGCCCAATCTAATTTTATCATATGATTCATTACTCATGAGTTTTAGCCATTAAGGAACATACTTGAGTGGTGATCATAATTTAATGGTGCCTATTTATGGATAAATCACTCAATTAGAGGGCCTCGATTATAATCATTTACATGTAGTGTCATTTTGCAGCAAAATCACCAATTAGAAGATATGTGCCACTTTTTTACCAGCGGGAGATTATTTGAGAATAATCTTAGTGATATTCTTGACTAAACATTAATTTTTTGTGAGCTGATATTATTATTGAGTTAATTGCCCTCGATAAATGATTGCAAGGGTTTGATAGATTTGTTTTAAGTTATAGGAGATTGTTTCACTTTAAATATTTTGAATTTTTTTACAAATGATAGATTTTAAAGATTATTGGAATTTCAACCCAACAAAATGATAAATTTTTGGAATTTGATGTTATTTTTTAAAATCATGTAGTCTTATTCGATTGAGATTTTTTACCAAATAGTCATCATCTGAATACTAAAGTTTAAATCCTAAACTATCAATCTACTTATCCTTTTTCTCAACCTATTTAGTTTCTTGAATACATAGAATATTTATCTTCCTATGATCATCATAAATCTTAATTTCATTAATTTGTCTATAAGAGTACTTATATTCTAAATTCCATCCAAATTATACTTTTATGTACTAGCTTCTTTATCCATATCCATCTATAATGTGTGAAATCTTGCTTATATAATACTGCACTTGGGCGCCAGTGTAGCGACTTATGCACACTTTTCGCTATATTCAAGTCATACAACACGTTGCCTTCCGGGAACATTCTAGCATCAACATAATAAATTATACATGTCATGGATGTTGGACAAGTTTCATGATGATTGATAACTACTAACGCAACCCCCTATTTTATTCATCTCGGATTTTGGACCTAACAATTGTAGTCTTTTTTGAAGTTATGCTTAAATAGTTAAAATGAAAAAGTATCATGAGAGTTTTGCATAATAAGAGGATAGACTATGATGAATCAAGTTAGTATATGAAAAAAAAAAAAAAACAGATATCATGTAAACTTAATTATTAAAGATGATGTTATAAAATTAAAATTAAGCTGACAATATTGAATGGATTCAAATATTAGGTCATAAAAAAATTTTATATCTAATTTGACTATGAAAAAAACAAGAATGTTAAATAGATGTATCGTAAAATCAAGAAATAGAAATAAAGGAATGATTATGTTATAAAAAATTTTAGAGTGATATATTCAAGAAAATATTATTAAAAATAGACTAATGTAGTTTAGACCTCTAGACAATTAAGGGTTAAAAAATGAACCCATTATGTGAGTTGATAAAATAAAGATATCAGGTTTAAAAGAAAATTAGATGGACTAAAGATTACATGGATAGAAGCTCAAAATGAACCGCAAAAATCAGATTTAAAATTAATTAAGATACGAACAACACTGGCTAGTGGTAAGCTACATATTCATCCGTCTACCTACTGTGGGGAATATCCATGGCAATTCTTACTTTTCTGTCCTCGCCATCAAAGCTTAACCAAATTTACTGGTTCCTATTGCTAGCCATATTTGTATAACTTTTCCCCATGCTAGTGAAACTTTATTAAGGGTTCCTACTCGCATCCACTATTATTAAAACAGGCTTTCACAGTACTTTTTCTACCCCACGACAGCAGTTAAAACACCTACAATGTTCCGCATTTGTTATCACCGTAAATGGCTTCTGCAGCGTTACTTAAACCGTTGTGTTAGACATTGTTTGTGACAGCGTTTTCTTTGGCAGCGGTTTTAACTGCTACAAATTTGCTACATTACAGCGGTTTGAAAACTGCTGAAAATAAACTGATCACATTGAAATTCATATTTAACATTTTAATAAAGTTATACGAGAGAAAAAAAAAACGGACATGATGGGCTCGTTTAAACACCCCTACAAAGCCAAACTCTTCAGGATTTATATCGAAGGCAGACACCATTTCTACGAAAATAAATTTATGAATGGTTGAAAAAGAAATTGAAAAACAGACAGAAATTTCACTTAATTATTATTTTTGTTTTATGTTAGATCTGTCTTTTCCAATTATAAAGCATTTGAAGTTTCTCCTCAAGCTTATGTTTGTTGTACATATTACGTTTCTTTTAGGCTTTGTTTGTTTGAGCGTTTTTTTGCCTTTTCTGTTTGAAAACGGAGGATTTTTTTTTGTGTTATTTGGTTCGTCAAATCACGTTCCCAATAACTCTTTTTTTTTTTTCATTTTTCTACAGTTTTGAGAAAACATTTATATATGCTTCTCCGTTAGAGAACTCCATTTTCTGAACTAATGTTTTTTAAAATTGTCTTTCATAAAAGCACCAAAAAAACAAACGAAGCCTTAGTGTAACCATGGAATAGCTTAGCTTTGCCGCGGTATCATTCATCTAGAAAACCTACTGTATATGTTTAGATATTTCAATGTGCGGCCCACTTCAATCTTCGTTTGGGCAACTTTCTTACTGCTTTCTAAAGCAACTTTCTAGCACAAAAATTTTGAGTTTAAAAAACTTTTGTAATAAAAAGTCAATTTAGAAAGCAATAAAAAAGTTCTGATAAATAAACCCTTAGGCTTCATTTGGGAAAACATTTCCTCTTGTTTTCTAAAATGGCTTTCTAGTACAAAAATTTCTTGCATTTTAATTTTTTGAACTATAAAGCCGTTTTAAAAAGCCGTACAAAAGCTGTCCCAAACGAAGCCTTAATCTAATGTTTTGGCAAAGTGGTCTCATGTTCGAAATCTTGCATCTGTATCTGTTTGTGATTAAAAGCATAAAAAGCGGTTCCATCCTCTACCATATTAAGCAGAAACTTATGCAGGTCATGTTGATGATTACCAAGTTCAGCTCGCTGTTGGACAATGCCCCAGAAAATGTATCCATTATGTCACCTCTTCCCAGAGAGTAATTTTGCAGGATGTGCTACAAAGGTGGATCTTCTTACTTTGAATCATTTTCTGTCATTCCTCTCCTGTTCATTCTCTCTTTTTGTCTGTAGGGTGTTGAATAATCCTTTCGATTTGGGTGAAGCTGCCTTCCTCGAATCACTCATTTCGAAGGCTATTTTGAAGAACAGAAGGTATCAAAAGCCAAAGAGGAAACCAAAGAGTGATGCACAGTATGTGGATTGGTCTTGAAGCTGTTTAAGTTTTTTTTAAGCTTTTAATGAAAAGCCTGAGGTTGCAGATTTTGTTAGCGAAATTAACTAGCCATTCCTCACATCCTTGGCCTCACCTAATGATTTTATATTGTATGGTTATGATAGATATCATGAAATTTGATATGGTCCTTTGACTTTCATCTCATCCCACATGAATTTTGAAGGCTAAACCACTCGGGCTTTGTTTTGGACGGTTTTCTTACTGCTTCTTAAAGTGGCTTTCTAGTTAAAAAATTTATATTTTTGTACTGAAAAGTTACTTTAAGAAGTAGGAAGAAAGCCGTCCCAAATGAAGCCTCAATTTCAATAAGAAGAAAGCCGTCCCAAATGAAGCCTCAATTTCAGTAAGAAATTTTAGAAAAGCATTTGAAGGGTTAGTTGAAACGGTTCACTTTGTCACAATGATTCTAATGACTTCAAAAATATGTAAATCTAGGGCTGTCAATTCGTGTCGGCGGGTCGTGTTCGGGTCAGATCCGAATTTGACCCGGTTGTATCTGACCCGACCCGGACACGACTCGAAACAAGTTTCGGGTCAATTCTCTGGACCCTAACCCGACCCGGTCGGGTTCGGGCGGGTCGGGTTCGGGTCAACACGACCCGACATGGAATTTTGAAATATGCGGTTTTCGGTCAAGAAGTAGAGGCAGGCGGCGGCATGCACAGCGGCCGGCGGCAGTAGCAGCGGTAGGCGGTGTTGCGGCGAGGCAGTATTTTACCCCAACATAGGCAGCTTTTCTTCATATTCCACTCGCTCTCATATCCCCACTGTGAATGGCTTTAACCCACCCTCTACTAGCTCGGCATGTCCTATTACAGCAGTCATAAATCCAACCAACAGTTTAAGCAGTGAAGTATCAAATGGTAGCATGCCAGGCTCAAATCTGGAACAAATGGAAGCTTCTGGTTCTCATAATTCAGTAGAGTTCACTCAAAATTTTCATGAAGGTTATTGCAATGTATCGGATCTCGATGACTGCCGTGAGTTAACTGAAGCTGTTACAGATGTAGACAGCATCAGCAGCCACTGTGAGAGAGGAAAATCAGAGGATGGGGACAATGATGACTTGCTGGGAGGAGTATTTGTCTATTCAGAAGGTATTGTCCTAAAAGTTGCAGTTATGCCATTCTTGTAATAAAAGTTCTCTTATTGTTTTGTTTATGCTTTTGTTGAACAGGTTGAGCTCCACTTTGGACAATATATAATAATGGTTGAATAGCTTAATATGTGAAGTTTGAAGCCAATTTCGTTTACATGGATCTCTTTGAAATATTGGTTTTAGTGATTTGAGAATGAAGAAATCTCAGTTGATCTGATAAGGTGATCATTCTCATCAGATGGCAGGAAACCTGAATGTGGGTTTTGCTTCAGTTCTTTTTTTTTTCTTTCTTGTATATTGTGTAGATTTGCTTTTGTAATTCATGAAACACTACCAGGGCATGAGGCGTTATCTCGTGGTTCAATTGGAGTGTTTACTGTTCTTCTTTGTCCTGCCATGAGGTGAAAGCTGCATGTGTCGATGTACAGAATTGTCAGAGGTTGGGCTTATTCATGGAAATGTTAATCCTTGCAATGTTCTATGGGGTGAATTCTTGAATATTCTTTATATATTTAAGCTATAAAAACTTTTTTGAATACTAATTCAGGCTTTGTTTGAGACAGTTTTCTTATTGTTTTCTAAAATAAATTTTCAGTATAAAAATTTACTTTAGAAAACAATAAGAAAACTGTCCCAAACAAAGCCTGAATTAGTTTTCAAAAAAGTTTTTATAGCTTAAATATATAAAGAATATTCAAGAATTCACCCCATAGAACATTGCAAGGATTAACATTTCCATGAATAAGCCCAACCTCTGACAATTCTGTACATCGACACATGCAGCTTTCACCTCATGGCAGGACAAAGAAGAACAGTAAACACTCCAATTGAACCACGAGATAACGCCTCATGCCCTGGTAGTGTTTCATGAATTACAAAAGCAAATCTACACAATATACAAGAAAGAAAAAAAAAAAAAAAAGAACTGAAGCAAAACCCACATTCAGGTTTCCTGCCATCTGATGAGAATGATCACCTTATCAGATCAACTGAGATTTCTTCATTCTCAAATCACTAAAACCAATATTCCAAAGAGATCCATGTAAACGAAATTGGCTTCCAACTTCACATATTAAGCTATTCAACCATTATTATATATTGTCCAAAGTGGAGCTCAACCTGTTCAACAAAAGCATAAACAAAACAATAAGAGAACTTTTATTACAAGAATGGCATAACTGCAACTTTTAGGACAATACCTTCTGAATAGACAAATACTCCTCCCAGCAAGTCATCATTGTCCCCATCCTCTGATTTTCCTCTCTCACAGTGGCTGCTGATGCTGTCTACATCTGTAACAGCTTCAGTTAACTCACGGCAGTCATCGAGATCCGATACATTGCAATAACCTTCATGAAAATTTTGAGTGAACTCTACTGAATTATGAGAACCAGAAGCTTCCATTTGTTCCAGATTTGAGCCTGGCATGCTACCATTTGATACTTCACTGCTTAAACTGTTGGTTGGATTTATGACTGCTGTAATAGGACATGCCGAGCTAGTAGAGGGTGGGTTAAAGCCATTCACAGTGGGGATATGAGAGCGAGTGGAATATGAAGAAAAGCTGCCTATGTTGGGGTAAAATACTCTATCTCCAGTTGAATTTCTCTGGGGCAATGTTGGGGGGGAAACTATGCTTTCACCGAACATGCGGCACTCGCTGTTTTGGCAAATCAACTTGTTCACAAATGGCATGCTAGCCGGCTCGGAATCTCCAGTACAAACTCCATCCAAGTTAACCAAATTCTCTGCAGATGGCATAAAAAAGATATCAATGACAGCTTTTGAGAATGACAATGAGAGCGTGCGTGTGTATGGCAGAATTCTTTATGGTGTTCTTACCAGCTTCTAATTCAAAGCCAACTAAAGGTGTCTTTAAGTGCCCAGTACCAGAGGTATTCTTGATCAACTCATCGGCACCTTCAAATGCATATGTTGTTGAATTCTGGTATCTCTCTCTACCAACGCTACTGCAAGAAATTTCATCAAGAACAGACGAGCGACTGGCTCATTTTCACAGAGAGAGGCAACTAGATAATTAGCATACGACAGAATGGCTTTCAAGTATAAAAATTCAGAAAAGAGACTCCCAAATTCACTAAAAATCATTGATTCACGTTTTATTAATCCAACAAATTTTGCATAAACCATCCTACTTGAAAAATGCCTCATGGTGGGGTTTTGCCAATTGATGCACGTCCTTTTCTACTTTCTTCTCATTATATTTGTGGCCATGTTGGATCCCTCCTGTGCATCACAAAATGTTTTTCTTTAATGTTGATGACCAAATTTTCTTAGTATCATTTTGTGCCTTCATGATTCTAGTTCTACTTAATATGTTTTAAACCTCAGTACATTATAAAACATTATGCACAAGTGGAAAAGAAGCTGGGATTATTTCTCTTTCATGGCTATGCATGACTTGATCTCTCCTATGTGTGCTTAATGAAGCGTCACAGCAGTTCAAGGGGAAAAGAAGGTATCTTTCAGAACAATTTCTCTCCTGAGATGATCTCAAAGAGTTTTAAATACTACTTGTCGCACCTAAATGCATTAGAAGCGTTACCATTTATATAAATAATAGATGAAGTCGTAGCTATCGGCAAGGTGCAGGAACCCAGTAAGCCTCGATGTAGTACATGTAGCTAGGAAGGAATCAAGGATGCAAGTCCAAATTTTAGCTAGGAACTGAAAAATAATAATGTAATTTCATATTTTTAATAATTTTTCTAGTTGAATAATGTTGGAATTTGAACTATTTGAATTTCAAATTTTGAAATTTAAAAAATTCAAATTTGGTAACTATGATATTTCTGGTAGTCATAGGAGTTATATTATCTTGTAATAATTTGGGTTTGAACTTTTGAATTTTAAAATTTAATAATTTAAATAGAAAGTTATGGTAGTTCAGGAGGTTGTAGTAGTTGTGGAAGTAGTTGGAGATGCCTCATGTTACTTTGGTTGGTCTCCGCATGATTCCAAGATAACTGGCTATGGTTGAGACTTTGAGAGTGAATGGATGTGGTTAATTGGTGAAAGGATGCAATCAACCAAGGCCTCCTTTCATGATGGAGCGACCGACCACAATTACATCCCCTTTTTTGTGATTTTTTTTTCTTGTTTAATTAGATTATGAAGGTTATGAAGGATTGTTACTGAACAACATAAAAAAATTTTGGATGTGTAAATACAGAATCGAGTATTGAGTGCTCAATGGACCGAATTCCATTGTTGGTGATTTGCTGGGTGACTTTAACCGTTCTTACTTCTTTGGTGAGAGACAAGTGTGTTATCTTATTTTCTTTCTTATTGAATAAACATCTCCCTCATTCCCTTCCCATCCTCACACAACCATTAACATCTTCACAAAGCCATAAAACCCCATGCAAAAGCTTTCTTCACTCTCCAAAGCCTCAGCAGCATTATCCTTCCTATATCTCTTGTTTGATAGCATAGCATTTACAAGCCATCACACATCAAACCACATCACCCTAAACACAAGAATTCTTCTACACCATCAAACCTAACCCAAAATAAGCACTTCAAGCCCCCAAAACAATCACTTGCATTCCCCAAATAGCCACACACCACAATAGTGTCTTGAATTTTCTCTCTCCAACACTTCTACATGATACCACACCTAAACACCAACCCTAGCTTTTTCCCCCCACATTTTACAGATCTTTAACTTTCCTCTCATACCTTAAGGAATCCTTGGTTGACAACTTTCTCAAGGCTACACCACACGTTCTTACTAACTGATGTAGTCAAATATTTATGTACTCTTTTATATTTGGGTTCATTATGCTTTGCAATTTTATTTTGGTTACCCTATGATGGAAGGAAACTGATGATCATGCTAGGTTGGTGCTCTTAGGTTTGTCTCTCTCTTTCCGTCACTTTGATGCTTCGGATTGCCCCCCTTGGTGCTTCGGTTTGCCCCCTCCTTGGCAGCTGTGTTGTTGCTTTGTTCCCGCCCACCCACCCCCCCTCTTTATGCTATGTGGATGCTTCGTTTTTCCCCCTTGACAGTTGTCCCTTTAGTCCCTGTTTGATGCAATTTTGATGAGTTTTTATTGGTTGGATATGTGATGTTTTACCTACCCGCTATTATTACTCTTTCTCCCTTTTCTTCCCTATAAATAGGGGCTATTTTCCCAATGGTTTTAGACAATTTTTTATGAAGAATTTGCATACAAACCTGCGGGTTTTTCTAGCTTGCAAGCTAGCCTCTTTTCCCCTTCCCCTCTATTACTTCGTCTCGGTCTTCTACCTTTTCTTCTCTATACACTGTTCCCGCCCCATCTGTATCTTTCTTCTCTTGTGAGTTTAGTGGTGTCTGCTACCACATTTTGGTTGGTATTTGCCAGAGGAGTGTGGACTAGTGTCGGATCGTTTCAGTGGTGGATTTCGGGTTAAATCTATCCTTTGAGCACCTATCCTTTATATTTCGAGCTTTGGATGTGAGGTGACCGCTTGTTGGTTGTTCTGAGAGTAGTATTGTTGTCATTTCTTTATGTTTATGAATTCTGTAAGCTATTTTCTAGAATTTGTTTCTGCTTATAGTTTTATATGTGGATGTTTATGCTTTACGGAAAGGAAGAAGTTCTCTAATTGCTTTCCTAAGTGTTCTCCATAAAATATTTAGAAACTTAAGTTGTATCACTAACCCAATACATGAGAGATGATTATAATGGCATAAAGAAATGGTTACAAATGGAATTTTTTTCAAGGTGTTCGAAAATGATTTCAATTCCACATATTGAAGATCCCATGGAATTAGTTGGTATCTCAAGGAAAGCATTACACATAGTTGTGCTAGGGCCTAGGGCTAACAAATATGAAAATTAATGGTTCTCCGGTTTGAATTTAATGAAACCTTTTCTATCTATGGGTCTATTTGTTTTGTTGCAAAAGGGATGTAAAATATTCCAAGTGCAAGAGTCTTTAAAATATTGATATTAGATTTGAACTAAAAGGGAAGCAGAGTAAAGTATAAATGAAATTCACCCTCTAATTCAAATCCAATGTATTTGAAATTCATCAAATTTGGGCAATTTTCAAATACACTACAAACTCAATGCCGGCCACCACCTCCACCGCCTCCCGCCGGCCACCAGGCACTCGTTGGTCACCCCCGCTCACCCCTCGATCACCCCGGCTACAACCTTTTTGTACTATACATTGCATTTATTTTACTTAAAAGAAAAAAAAAATTCATGCATTCCTTTTACAATTATCCAAACAACTCCAATTACATTGCATTCCTTTTTTCGGCAACCAAACCACCCCTATATTAATATGTTTGTCCTCGTTTAAAAATTGTCGATAGTTTCTTATTTTGTTTTTATTGCAAAATATTGAATTTCTATCCACAACATTAAAATTCCAGGAATTTTAACAAATTCAAATTTGAAATTCCCTATAATGTCTGGGAGATAGAATATTTTCATGAACAAGTACAAAACAAACTTTGTTTGTGCATCCCTAATGACTAATTGGAAACAATCTATCTTAATATTATTCTCATCCAAATTGCACACTGCATTTTTATGTATTTATGTATAGTTTATATAAGTTTGATGTGTGACTATAGCAATAGGTTTATGTAGCTTGGATGTATCTGCCACTGCTCACCATTGTTCTTGTATCACCGGTTACTTTTCCTATTTGAGAACTTCCGTGATCTTTGTTGAATCTTGTATTCATGACTTACACTATTCAAAATTTTGTTGACTTCCATGATTCCCAGTGAATCACATGTTTACAAGATTAGGTTAGTAAATATTGTCAAGTAGTATCTTGTTCAAGTTAGTTCATTTATTTTCTTATTGAGTTAAAACTTAGTTTAGGGGCTTAGCAATAGAGGGTGCAGGAGCTCAAATGTATGAGGCTAGGTGCAGGTGAGAGATGACTTGAGGGTTCTATTTTATGGGAGAGAGATAGGTCGTGGGCTTCAATAACGAGGAACACATGATCCTGGCTTCAGTGGAGGCCAATGAGAACTTGACTGGCAGCTTACTTGTAGATGTATAAAGCATGAGGGATGTTGACGAGAGAACTCAGGTGAGATATTATTATTATTATTATTATATTTTATCCTCATTAGGATAGATAAGCAAACACAAAAAAAAAAACCAAGGTTAACATGGTTTCTTCAATGAAGTTCACATTAACAGAGAGGACAACAGATTTGATTTACTGTTAAAAATGTCACAATTGATATACACAAAAAAGGAATGTTCGCCGCCCTTTCCAAATCCCAAGTACACCATCTTATAAACAAAAGCATAAAGGAATATATCAAATACAAGATGAAGCTAACCAAAACCTTGTTGATATTGCTCGTCAATGTTGAAGAAATTTTACATCATTGTTTTCAATTAGAAGAGAAAAGCGTAACAAGTGCGCTCCAAGAAATCCTAATCGTGAAGGCATGTCTTGCTTCTTGAAACGCACACAAATCTAAATTGAGACGGTATGTTATAGAAACATTTGAACTTACAAACCTTAGCCAAGAGATCTCTCATAATTGCATGTAGTTATTGCATATATCCAATCTCCATAGAGATTTAATGGGATTAAACTCTTTCCTAATACATAGAGTCATAATTAATAACTGCTCTTTTGACCTACTATTGCAATAATAATCTAGATCTTCTTTATGACTCCTTGCAAATCCGAGCACTCTAATCTCATATAGCCAAGAAGGATTGATAATAACTGCTTATTACAACATGCCAAAATGATATATATTTTAAATTTCAAAGCACATATATAAGATTATTTTTATCTCAACTTCATGGTCATCAGCTTTTTCACAATTCTTATATAAGTTGATAGAGAGGATGACTGGAGTACGAAAAATTGTTTCTAATACAATGATGGTCATAATCAAAACATTTTGAAACCCAAAAGCTTTAATTCCATAGGTGAGAGGAAACAACTTATTTAAAAACTAAGATATTTTTTACTTATCTGGAAGTGACGGGCTGTATGGCCTGAATACAACGAAAAGTGTGCAAGGGCTGCTGCATCGGCCCCCGGTGTGCAGTGTTAAAATAGCAAGGGGTCTCACAGCAAGGACGGATGTGGGCAAATAAGCTAGTCCATGAAACTAATATTAGGATAGGAACTTGAATATATATAACAGACCGGTTTGGTGGCCGGTTCAACCGATCCGGGCTAGCCCTCCTAATAAAGTTGCGACACCAAAAGGAGGACGGTTTTGCGAACGAAACAGAGTACGGATGATTGGGGCATAACTGAACGCACGCGTGGGAGGTTTCAGAGATTTCGATTAGTCATTTTTAGCAATCCATCATGTTTTGGGATAAGAATCAACAACTCCTCTTCATTCTTATTGCTAAAGAAGCAAAGATTTGAGAGGAAACGATGATGAATGAGAAGAATGGCATGGAGAAGAAAGAAAGAATCTTTTTTTTTTCATTTTTTGTATAAATTGTTTCCTAATTCTTTCTCTAATTAATGGAAACATTAAATTGAAGATAAGGAAGCCATTTGGAAGCGAGGACAAGAGATTTATGAGGGAGAAAGAGAAAAATTTAGGGATTTGAAAATCTCCCCTCGTTGTAAGTAAAATCTCTTTCAGATAAATTTTCATAGATTTATTATTATATCATTTTTTTCATGAAAATTATATTATTTAGTTTTAGGAACTTTAGACAGAAAGAAAGCAAGTTGTAGGAGTTGGGTTCTTTAAGAATTCAACAAATGAAATCTTGTGAGGTAAGTTTTGTAGAAGAAATCAAATGCCCATTGGTTTATTTAATTGATATTTAATATTAATTAAATTGTTATACTCTTGTGAACATTTAAAGATTTTCAAAACTAGATGAATATTGGAGAGGAAAATAAAATGGGTAATTATAGTTATTTGAAATTTCATTATTTCATTTCCATTTTCATATTGAAAGAAATATTTATATAATTGCTTTGCTTATTTTGAGGTTATTATGAATAAAGCTATGTAAAATTCAAATGTATATAAGATAATACACATAAATTATCCTGATAAAAGTATGTAGAGATGCCATGAATATATGAAATAAGGTAAAGGAAATAGAAAGAAAAAATAGAAAGCAGTTATATATATTACTTATATGTATTTAAAAAGTATGCATACGAATAAATGATATATGAATGAATGAAAGATAAATAAAAAAGGGAAAGGTATATGCATGCAAACTTATAGGAGTTCACCCCCGTATGATACTAACTGGGAAAGTAACATACCCGTGCAGGTAAAAAGGAAAATATTATGAAAAAGAAGAATGAAAATGAAAATGGTTGTACCTTTGGTACATATAGACAGTGCTCCTATACAAATTAAATGGAAAAAGTAATAAATATTAAAGCTTTATAAATGTTATAAAGAAATGTGATAAGATATGCATATATGACTGAAATGAATGAACTAAAGATAACGAAGGGAAATGATTAAGATGTATACTAAAGGTTATATGTATTGTATTTTTTATTTCATGTTAATTGTTTTAACAGTTACCCACTAAGTTTAGTTTGTAAATTCATTCCATTAAATAAATATTTTCAGGTAAGATTCCAAAGATTAGAATTGGTCCGAAAGACGACGCAACAATGAAAATAGATAAATTATTATTGTTGTAATTATTAACTTTGAAAAGTGAAATGAATAGATTTTATGAAATATCTTTGTTATAGTGGCTCTTTAGTTGCTTTGAGAGATTTTATGTTAATGTGATTATTGAAAAGAATGGAATGATAATACCTTAGTTCCTGCCTCGTTAAGTCGAGCATCCCGGCCGGGTCGTGACAATATAGGTTTATTTACATAAAAATTAATGAAATTAATATATATTATGATTTATAGGAAGATAAATATTCGGTGCATTTAAGAAACTAAATAGGTTAGAAAGAAGGCTAAGGAGAATGATAGTTTAGGATTTAAACTATGGTATTCGAGTAGGAGTCGTACTATAAATGATGTAGGTGTGATTATAAATAAAAGTTTGAAGGATAATGTTATAAAAATTAATAGAATTAGAAATAGAATTATAGCTTTAAAGATTGTTGTTGTTGCTAAGATTATTAATATTATAAGTGCTTATGCTCAAATAGTTTTGGATATGAGATCAAAACTAAAATTTTGGACTAACTGAGAAGAATTAATACAAAAGATACATCTTGAAGAAAGAGTTTTTATTGGATGAGATTTAAATAGACATGTTGATAAATAGATAAATAATTTTAAAAATATTTATTGTGGTCATAAGTTTTAAATAACAAATGAATGTAGTAAGATTATATTATATTTTTCTTTAGCTTATGATTTTTAATTGTTAATACATTTTTTAAGAAAAGAGATGAGCATCTCATCACTTATAAAAAATGGATATAATAAAACTCAAATTGATTATTTTCTTATAAGAAAATTATATAAGAAAATTAGATCGTTTAGATTACAAAGATAGTAAAGTTATTACAAGCGAAAATTTATGTACCCCATATTGATTATTAGTTTTGGACTTTAAGATAAAAGGACAGAAACTAAAAAATAAAGTAAAACGATATTCTAAGATTAGATAGGGGCATTTAACGAATAATAATAAAAAATATTTTTTAGAGTAAGATTTTAGATATCAAGATTTTTTCTATGCATGTGGATACTAATGTTATGTGAGATAAAGTGTCTAGAGATATTAAGAATATTGCAAAAGATGTGCTTGGAGCATCAAAGAAAAAAATTCTTAATAGTACAAATAGTTGGTGGTGGAATTCAAATGTACACGAAAAGATAAAAAATAAGAAAATTTATTATAAAAATTGGTTTAGCTGTAAAATTTTTTTATAATTGGAAAAGATATAAAGAGGTACGCAATGAATCTAAGAAAATAATATACGATGCAAAGATCTTAACTTTTAATGATTTATATAACAAATTAGATACTAAGGAGGGAGAAAGATATATGTATAAATTAGCCAAACAAAATGATAGGAGTAGTAAGGATTTAGTTCAAGTGAAATTTATTAAGGATGAAATCAAAAAGTAATTTTCTTAGAAGATATTTAATAAAGGTGGATGAGATATTTTGCAAAACTTTTTAATGAAGAATGTAAAATATGATTGACTTTAATAACCTTAACACCTTAAATTAAAATAAAAATTTTTGTTTTTAACAGCGTATTAATAAAACCGAAGTTAGAGAGACTTTAAAGAAAATGAAGTGTAAAAAACTGTTGGACTTGATAATATTCCAATAGAGGTGTGGAAATGCTTAGGAGATGAAGAAATTTTTTAGCTTACTAAACTTTTTAATACTGTTTTGAAGACTAAAAAGATGTCAGATGAGTGGAGAATGAGTGTGTCAATTCCTATTTTTAAGAATAAAGGTGATGCACAAGATTGTGCGAATTATAGAGGAATTAAGTTAATAAGTCATACTTTAAAACAATGGAAGCGAGTTATGAAGCATAGGTTGCAGCGTGATACTAATGTTTCTGAAAATCAAATTGGATTCATGCCGGGTAGGTCTACTATGGAAGCCATATATTTATTGAGAGGTTTGATGGAGAAATATAGAGAGAATAAAGATGATCTACATATGATATTTATTGATTTAGAGAAAACATATGGTAAAGTTATAAGAGAAGTGCTATGGAGAGTTCTTGAAAAGAAATGAATTAATAATGCTTATATTCAAATCATTAAAGATATGTATGCAGGAGCTATTACTTGTGTTCAAACACAAGGTGGTTTAACCAAGCATTTTCCTATTTCTATTGGATTACAGCAATGATCAGCCTTAAGTCCATATATTTTTGCTTTAGTCATGGATGTTCTCACTAAATATTTGCAAGAGGATATACCTTGGTGTATGCTTTTTGCTGATGATATTCTTCTTGTGGATAAGACTAGAGCAACAGTTAAAGGTAAACTCGAATTATGGAGGTCAACCATAGAGTTTAAAGGTTTTCTTTTGAGTAGATCTAAAACTGAATATATGGAGTCTAATTTTAGTAGTAATAGATATAGTGAAGGGATTGTGACTTTGGGCAATCAAATCATTAATAAGAGTACACGTTTTAGATATCTTGGATCTATTGTTCAGAGTGATGGTGAAATAGATGGGGATATTATCAGCAGAATTCAAGTTTGATGGTTGAAGTGGAGGAATGCAACGGGCTTGTTATATGATAGAAAAGTCCCTCTCAAACTAAAGGGAAATTCTATAAAATGGTGGTGAGACCTGCAATGCTTTATGGTATCGAATGTTGGCTATTAAAAGAGAAGCATAATACTAAGTTGTGTTGCAGAGATGAGGATGCTTAGGTGGATGAGTGGCTTTAGCCTTAGAGATAGGATACAATATGAGCATATATGTGAAAAGGTTGGAGTAGCACTAGTGGAAGATAAGATTAGAGAGAGTCGCCTTAGATGGTTTGGTCACATAAACGACGACCTTTCAATGACCCGATTAGAAAAGTAGAGGTATTAGATTTGACTTATGTTAAGAAAGGTAGAGGTAGACCTAAAAAGACTTGGTTAGAAAATATTAGAAATAATATTTCTTTATTAGATTTAAATGAGAATTTGACTTTTAACATGATATAATGGAGAGAAAGAATTCATATAGACGACCCCACGTAGTGGGACAAAAGCTTGATGTTGTTGTTGATCTGATAAGGACTAGATTATTTGATCTCATGTGCCTTAACAAGATTGAAGTAACGACTGCACAAAAACACTAAATATGGAAGAATTATCATAATCAAATTCAATATGCTCTAAACAATCGAAGGGAGGAAAAAAACACATGACACAAAAGAAATAAAGATTTATGTCATTTAATTTTCATCAAGCCAATATTTATAAGAGAGGAAAGAGGATTCAAACAACTATTTAATACTTCATAACAATTGCACAAAAAAAAAGAACTTTCACCATCCTTTCAAAATCCTAAGTACACCCTTCACAAACAACGAAGAATTTTATAAAAAAAATATCGAATACAAAACAATTGCTTCTTAGCAGAATACCGACCACCAAGAAAAAACATTTTGGAACCCTAGCTACTGTCGCTCGTCAATGTTAAAATCTTACAAAATTGTCTTCAAAGAGAGGCCAAAACCAAAAGATTTGCACTACAACAAATCCTAGCTTGAGAGGATGTCTTGCTTTTTCAAAGGCACATGAAACCCTAAACTGAGAGGTTATATCATAGAAAACCTTCAAGTTTACAGACCAAAAGCTAAGAGAACTCCTCTTATAGGTGTAATCAACAATCGTAACCATCCGATCTCCATAGGAATAATCCAATACTAAAATCTTTCCTGATTGTGAGTCAAAATTAACAGAGAATCTCTCTAATATAGATAGATTATTATCACAAAATCAAGCTGATTAACTATACCATAGGCATCTTGACAAGAAACTGTACCTATTTATAACCACACATCAGGTAGCGACAGTCAGATTAGCTTTCAGCAAAGATTACTATATTTCTCATTAGAAGCAAACAATATAATAAGTATTTAATATGCTTGTCAAGATGAATAAGTACACCAAAAAGAGAAAATTAAGAGAGGTTGTTAGAGGTTACCCATCCCCACGAACTAAATTGGAGCTCTTGAAAACAGGCAATAAATCTTTTCGCCTTATTTCAACTTCATGGAATGCCAGTTTTTCGATTTCAATCTCCCCACCATCACAACCATAAGCAGTGTTCTCATTAGTTCTTGATAGCAACATCACATAAAAACATATCTAGAGAAAAAATAAATAAAAACATTGAATTTCATTTAGGTTGACCGATCATTCAAAGAAAAAAAAACTAAAGAACTGTATGCATAAAGCAGGGATTAAAATGATTACTTTCTTCTTCTGCCATATTGGCATCCTTCCGGAGCAAACCTGCACTTCAGCATTTGAAAGGTACCAATGAGGCCTTTCATGAGCTTTTAAAGTCTCTTTTCCAGCCAATAATTTGGCAGATGGCACAGAACATGAATTATTGCCAATACCGCTGTCAGGTGTATCCATGACTGTCTCTATATTATTTTCAGCATAAAAGGTAACTTGAGGAACATTTTGTTCTCTTTCAGGCCAATTAGACCTCCTACATACGTCCCACCATTGAACTGATTCAATATTTACATGTAACTCCTCATCTTGAAACTGCAATAAAGGACCAGATTCGCTTCTTGAGCTGCTATCACTGGATTCTTCCCCTGATGATGGTAGAAGTTCATGTTGAATCAGATGGCCAGAAGGAGAATAGACCAACAAATGTTCCAATGAACAATTGTTTGCATGAACTGGTGGTATAGGACGGCTTATAGAATTGTGGAATACAGCAGCTATTGCACCCGAGGGTATGGGAATCTTCCCAGCTGCAGATGCAGTGACACTGCTGACAGTATTAAGCCATCCCGAGCTAAAATTTTTAATTCTACTAACAACAGAAACTGTCAAAGGTGGCGGAGGTTGAAGAAATTGCTGCTCTATCATACAAGATAAGCTTGACCACCATGGCATTGTAAGGTTAGGAACAGGGTTTGGCCCATCATAGTAAGGACTTTGTTGTTGAAGACTAGCATCACCACCAAAAGGGGACATTAAGAAAATATGGCATGTACCCCTTGATGAAACTATTGTAATCCACTGGCTATAATGACTAAAACAGATGTCCTGTATGACCTGAAACAAAAATAAAGGAAAACAAACCATGAACTATAGATTTCAAAGCTCCATATTAGGTGCAAGATTTCTAGATACTTACAGCTGATGTTAATCCACGATACAGTTTGTAAAGATGTACATGCGAAGAAGTCCAATCATAATATGTGGAGTTTGAAGCATTTGTTATGCAGGTAGGCATTATTCTGAATACATTCAGGTTGTGCCCATTTACAGAAGCTGTTACTAGAAGGGTACCACTGGGATCAAAACAAAGAGCAGATATTGGGCTGGTATGAGCCCTAAATTGAGAAATAACCTCTTTAGAAATGAAATCCTTGATCATTACCTGTATTAAAGATTGTCAAAAAGGTGATAGATGGTTAAAGTTAAACTAATAGGAAAAAAAAAACAAATTCAAAAGTGCAATTAAGCGTAGTCTGTGAAAACAATTAGTAATATAGTATGCATTAAATGGCTAGCTCAAACAAACCATTCCAGCGTTATCAGCCTCACTAGAATGTGTTGCTAGCGGAAGCCTTCCAGTTCTTCTATTAGAATTTGGTGCCAAGGGGGAGCAAGAACCATCAGGAACAAGCTCTTGGTAGTATTTTGACAGAGTTTTATAACTCATGTCTCCAATGCTTAGTAATCCAGAAGCCAACTGCTTGCTAGACTCCATTGCATAACGAGCAACTAAGTTACCACTACCTGGTGAAGTTGATGGGCTAGCTCCAGGCGAGGGTGTCAGGTTCTGCGGACTGAGGCGCCCTGTATTTGACAAAAGTGGGTTATTAGATGCATATGCTAACCATCTTGGACCAACAGCCATGGGACCATAGCCAATATTAACTCCAGCTGCTCCTTGCAATGGGTAGGTTAATACACTGAACTTGTTCTCAAGAGTAGCTGCATCAAAGCAATATATCTGCAAGAAATGAGAAATAAGCATGCTTAAACAAAAAGTATAATTAACTATTTTTCTGATCCAAATGTGTTTAAACAAAGAGATATAAGGCCATATTTCCTACTTTTAATAATCATATTTTCTATTTTTTGTAAGAAAAAGCTGCTTACTTGTGCCGCAAGAGCCACAGCCACAATGCGGGGACTGCATCGAACTAAATACACAGCAGATCGAAATCTGAGAAAGTGCACGTAACTGTGTGATTTTAGCGAATAAAAGCGAACAACAGTAGGAGCACTCAAGCAGACTCCTTGCTGAGGCTCACTTGAACCTTCTCGAATCAATGCACTCAAGCGGCCACCTTGGACCATGCCTGATCCCTTGGTTTCATCACCAGCAACAGTCAACAGCATTGGATGTGATGACCTAAACCCCTCCCATTCTGATTTGGCTGGGATGGGCTGCATCTGCAAGAATGTAACTGGGCCATCACGCCTTGATACCAGCTCACAGACATTTGAGGCATCTTCAACATCAAGTACTTGAAAGCCATTGGCATAACCAAGTAGAAGAACATGTTTGAAGGAAGTTGGACTGAGCTCTAGCTTGTCAAAGCCAACCCATAATACCTGTTCAAATCTAAACACTTAAACAAACAGCATTTTCCTAGAACAAATTAAAAGGTTTAATGGAAGATTTGCACAAGTAGAAGAATATGTTTGAAGGAAGAAGAAATCTAACTTGTCAAAGTCAACCCCTAATAAATGTTCAAGTAGTAAAGCTTAAACACAAGGCATGTTCCAAGAATAAATTAAAATGCCTAATGAAAATTTGTATGAAAAATAAAGTAATAAACCAGAAGAATTGTGTGATGGAAAAGATGCATGTGAGACAAAATTCTAATCAAACTTTAGCTATAAGGGAGGACACATTCCTGCATTATCATATAATAAAACCAAAATTTAGCAAAATTACATGAAGGAAATAATATGAAAATCAGCAATGAAGTAGCCTTTTGAGAAACTAAGCCGATGGAAGTTCATACTAAAAAAGTGTCGTTACAAAGTCAAGATAATATGGACAACAAAACTGCAGATGTTGCTAATAAATATCACAATTATCTAGCCTTTTAAGTCATCTAACTCCAGAAATCTGGACGAACATCTTAATTTAATCATGCAATAGCCAGGAACGTCTCATATTTACTCAAAAAATGCTTCGGAGATTATAAATTAATTAATGATAAAGCATTACTTGTAAGCAGTAATATCAACTTTTAATTAAATTAAACCAGTTGGCAAAGGCGCAAAGGTCTGAGTAAAGAAAATCTTACTCGTAAGCAGAAATATTGCTAATTGTTTTCACAGACTACTCTTTCAGCCTCACTAGAATGTGTTGCTAGTGGAGAAAATTCATTCGTCAACTAGAATGTGTTGCAACGAATGAATTTTGGGTTGTCATAAAGAAAATGAAATTTAAAGTAAATCTTAGTAAAGAAATTGCAGTTGATTTGGCTGCATTAATTTTGCAACAAATATGTGAAGAAAGTGAAGTATGTAGTAACCATATTCCATCATCTTCACTTCAAATCAAACCAAAAAAATAACCCGTATGTAGACAATTTACTTCAATTTTTCAAAAAACCAAACATATCCTAATGGTTAATACAATCATTTCACACTTATTCTTTTTATTTTTACAAATCAACCTAAATATTCCTTCTTTCTTGTCATGCTTAACGTTGTAACCAATCTCTTTGTTGTGGAACATTCCATCAATACAAAATTCTTATTAGCTTTATCCTAACAAAGTGGGAATAATTTTCAGAATCCTCCTCCATTCATTTTAGTTGACAATAACATGAGATGTCAATTCTATTTTGTGCCGGTCTTTTTTTTCTTCAATTGGTGTTAACTCTATGTTGTAGGATCAATTCAACATAAATAGCATTCTTTTTCTTTTAATAAAAGTTACCTCAACTCTCATTGGAACTTTTATCAAATAATACTTCTGAGAAACTTTTTCAATTTAACCACCTACTTTATATTGACAATTTATATCATGCTCTAAATACCCATTATTTCAAATAACAAAGTCAGGATATCAAAATCTTCAAGGTAATTACTTAATTCTACAACGGTATTGATTAATTGTTATTAACTCCACAATCATTAGATTTGCAGAAGCATGAAATAGTTCAGTTAACATATAAGAACCCATTACATGATTAGCCAAGCACCTTCATGGATGTTTACTGAAGAAAGAACGCACCTTTCTATATATGGACCATCTAGGAAAAATCAGGTGTTAGCCAGAAAGTAAAACATAAAAAATTCACTGGTTCCGATAGACATAATGTTCTAACTTCCGTGATAAAAGAAATAAACTACAAAACTTAGCTATTACAAAAATGGCAGTTAGTAAAGACATAACAATGAGATCCTCTATGTTCAAAACCAACGAATGATTCTCATCATATGATCTGAACTAGTCCAACATGTAAATCAAACGGCTCCACTCAACTGAATTGTTACGATTTTCCTTCCATTTCTTAACTACAAACAGAGCAACTTCAACCACCTTTACACAAAATACATAAAAACCACAAAAATTGCAGAATCTCAAAGGCAATCATTTCTAGCCTGTAACCAATGTATTGGAAACTGACAAAAATTCATTCGAGGTAAGAAATATACCCGACCGATAGAGAGAGAGAGAGAGAGAGAGAGAGAGAGAGAGAGGACCTGGTCTTTCTCATCCTCGGGCGGCACTGAGATTGAGGAAGCCACAGAGGCCCCGGCCGATCGAACGGTAGAGGCGACGTTGCTGGCGTTTGTGGACACCGTCTTCAGGCACGAAGAGATGATACGAAGTGAACTCGGAAGCAGCCCGTTACGGCCCTTGCCCCGTCTCATCGTCCCAGAAAGAACCACAGCGGTCGCCCCGAGCACTCCCCCGTCCCCTCCGCCGGCGAGCCCCGCCGCCTCCCCCGCCACCAACCCTTACCAACCGCCTCCCATCCGCGATGAACGCCGCCGCTGGAGATCGTAAATACCATCCGAGTTCCGATCTCGATCGTCGCCGGAGATTTCCCCCCTACCGAACTTCGCCGTCTCCTCGCTTTCAGCTCCAAGGGTTTGACTTTGCAGCCATATCTCAGTCTCTTCCTCGCTGAGACGAAATACAAAACCGAACCAACCCAACCTCTTCTTGGTCTCCTCTTCCCATTTCTTTCATCTTTCGCTTGTTGTATTCTTTTGGAAAATCTTCTCTTGCTGTTGCTTTCGTGTTGCGGTCTCTCTCTCCCTCCTCCCTCACAGCCTCAGAGGCTCAGAGCGTGAAATCATTATTTTAGAAAGAGAAAATGTTCCGCTGTTCCGCCGGATCTCCCGTACACCAAGGATCCCATTACCGCCGTAAATTGAGGGTCAAAATGTCAAATAAAGTTTTTTCAAAAAAAAAAAAAAAATGTTCATGAATTAATGTCAACGAGTTAGTTAATGAGCAAATTTAAATTTGTATTCAGATAAATTATATACATTTTATATGCTGCTAAAATATCAGTTTAATTATTCATTATAATTTTAATTTTTTTATAATTTGTTCAATTTTTTTTCTATAAAATTGATTAAATAAAAAATAAAAAATTAAAATTTTAAATAGAAATTAACTAAATTCAGGAACTATAAATAAATAAATAACAGTTAGTTAAAAGCAAAAATTATTAAATTTAACAAAAATTACTTTGTCTTTTTTTAATATATGCTATTTAAGCTAATGATAATTAAGTGTTCGTTTGAGATGATTGTAATATTTTATAAAGTTGATTGTGAAAAAAATTATTATGACTGCAGAAAGTAATTTTCATCATAGAAATCTTGAGAAGTTGTGATAAAATAATAAGAAAGCTAAAGTCAAAGGAGATTGTAATTGTTGTCAAAGAATCAAAGCAGACATAAAGTTATCCCAAATAGCTCATAAATTTATTATTAAAATTAATCACATTTCAATTCAAAATTGGACTAAGCTAATAGAGTTTAATTCAATTTGATTTGCAAAATAATTTGATTACTTTAATTTTTTAATTTTAGAAGAAAAATTAATTAGTTTATTCAATTTATAAATCAAAATTTCTAAATTGATTGAATGTGAACTATTATGTTTAGAAATTATAGAGTAAAGGCACATCAAAATAGGTGTGAATTTGATTTTTTTTTTTTTCATTATATAATATTAAGTTAAGTGTTGCTAAGATGAGGATGCATAGGTGGATCAGATGAGTGGACTTATTCTTAGAGATATGATACATAACGAGCATATTCGAGAAAATGTTGGAGTAGTTCCGGTGAGAGATAAGATTAGAGAGAGTCGCCTTAGATGATTTGGTCATGTAAAATGTCGGTCTTACGCTGACCCTGTTATGGGAGTAGATGCATTAGATTTGGCCTATCTTACGAAAGGTAGAGGTAGATCTAAAAATATTTGGATAGAAAATATTAGAAATGAATTTCTTTATTAGATTTAAATAATAATTTCTGACTCTTAACATGGCACAATGGAGAAAAAGGATTCATGTAGCTGAACCCACATATTGGGATAAAGATTTGATGTTGTTGTTGTTGTAGTATTTTATAATGTCCTTCAAAAATTTTTCCTAACTCAAATCACACATGATTAAACACAATGTGAAAGTTATAAAGACTATGCACTACAAAAACTATCAATAATAAAATATGCATAATATAATTTTTAAGGAAGTTATAAATACGAGAGTGGAAGTTGTTATTAATGTGATATATAGGAGTTAGAACTACTATGACTAGATAAACAACCTAATGCATAAAAATGTAAGAGATAAATAATATAATATGTGATAGTTATAAAATAAGTGATTTCTATTAAGGACAATGTGATTTAGATGATACTAAATTATAGCTTCGTTTGGGACGGTTTTTCTACTACTTTTTAAAATAGTTTTTTTGTACAAATTCTTTTTTTTTTTTGTACTAAAAATTTACTTTAAGAAGTATTAAGAAAGATATTCCAAACGAAGCCTATATAACCATACGTTTTTTTATCAAATAAGTCAATCATATAAAATTAACAATATAGTCAAGTAATGTTGTTGATTGTTGAATAAATGACTAAACTAAATAAGTGTTTGAATAACAAGCTCAAGCATTAAAAGTGATAACATTACACAAACTTGCACAATACTATTATCAAACACTAAACACAAGTGTCATCAAGAAATAGATTACCTTCATAAGAACAAATGTATGTCAAAATATAAGTATGTAATTACTAAGCATAATAAAACATGATTTACTAACTCAAACACAAAAGCTATTTTTTTAAGCCAACATATAGCATTCAAATATAATAATGATAAAATAAACATGCATTAAATATAAATCCAAACTATTAAATAAGATGGTTATGATCAATATTTATGTTATTTAGCATATATATTTGCTTACATTCACGACCAAGTACTTTTTGCACTTAGAATTCCAGCATTATAGTTGGGTAATTACTTATTCCATTCTTCAGGTTTCATAGACGAGAATCATAAACTTATCTATATTATGAATAAGAGGATCCCGGTATATTTAAAACCGGCGGATTTTCTGTCCGATATGCCATCGAAATTGCCTCCATAATTTTTCAATGGACTGTCCACCGATATTTTGTCACTACTTCCGACAACGAACATTCCGCCAGAGAAACTATCGAAAATTGTTATTTTTCCTATAGTGAGAGAGTGTGTGTGTCTGTGACTAGGGATTATGAGGAGAGAAAGTGCACGTGGGAGTTGAGGGGAGAGTAGTGTGAAGGAACTTGAGTTGAGTGAGAGGGGAGGGGATACAAAGTGGAGGAAGAGAGGGAAGAGTGGGTTATGTTTTTTTGTTTTTTTTAATATCTTTATATATTTTCTTAATGATCTCTTTTTGGTTATATTTTTTGAAAATGTTGATTTATTTTTCAAATTGGAGATATTTAATTTTTACATTGAAAATCTTTATGGAATCATGGATTGAAAAGCTTTATGTAGGTGGCATTTATATGGAAATAAAATTGGGCTCACTAATATATTAAAAGTCTCTTGAGATGTTTAGGAATAGGGTATTTTTAAAAATTTATTGGGGGATATTCTAGTCTTTTTTTTTTAATATGGATAATGCATTATATTGTTTAAATAAAGTCATTGTAATCGATCATGTTATATTTTTGAACATCTTAGTCTCTAATAAATTCAGAATTGAGTGAATGTAGGCTCGTTAGATTTGTTTAATTAATATGGTCATTTCGACTATAAATACGATAAATTTTGAGAGCATTTGCTCCCTTAAATAATCATTGGAAATTTATATTTATGCTCCTAAATGTTTAATATAATTTAGGATCATTTATGATTAGATATAGGTGTTCCTCGCCTCATTGAGTTTATCTCATGGAATCATATTATCTTGACTATGCATTTGCTAAAAATGGAGTTCAAATGATCTCATAATCAATTCTTAAGATTTTGGTCAAAAATAAGTATTTTTAGATCTAAAGTTTGTATCAAAATTCATGTTTTTTTTAGTGATATAACAATTGCCTTAGAGTTTTGGACATAAAAAATGAGTCCAAAATATTATAGATATCAAAATATTTGGGACGGACTTAACATTATAATTTTGGAGAAATACTAAGACATATGAAAATACCCTAAATATTAATTAGGACCTCTCACTAGGGTCTTGAACATGTAATTCTCCATTGATCATAGGTTCACCCTTAAGTGGAATTGACACTTTTTTGTGATAAATTTTATTAAAATTTGGCTCAAATTTCATTAAAATAACTTAAAAACTGTCTTTAGTACCTAAAATTTTCAAAATTAAGTCAATAGAATAAAAAAATATTTGTAGTGGGATCAAAAAATGCATGTCCACACCTAGAATGGGTTTGGCCAGCTACTATGGGTATGCATTGGTCATTGGTTGATCGACTAAAGCCGACAATTGTGTGTATGTGTTGAGCATGTTATTCAACTACTAATTAGTTTTTGAAAAATTTTTATTTTTTATTTTTCACTTTCAAATGATAACTTGTTTTTAAAGTTTTTAATAAATATTTTATAAAATTTTGTCACATTTTCTCATCATTTTATTTAATTTTTTTGTTGCATGCTCTTCCATATATTTTCTTTTCTTTTATGTAATTCTTTTAATATTGTTCTATGTCATAACATACGTAGTGGTAGTGTGAGAGAGTTTAATGTCTTACCTTTGTATGAAAATTTAGCATGCGTAAGAATAAAAGAAGGTCGCAAGAGAATAGAATTTTTATGTAAAAAAAAATAAGGCATGATGAGGTTCCATTTGTAAATGTTAATTAGTCTATTTTTTCATTGTCTTTTGCATTTATTAATTATCTCTTAAGTAGGGTAGGGTTGTGATTTTTTCCCTTTTTTGACCTTGGAGTTTCAATAAATACTTCTTATTTTCCATACGAAAGTGCTTAGTTTTTACAATTTTAAAAAACTGAGAGGAAAGATAGATCGAGATCTTCTTCCTTGGAGTGGATTTCCCCAAAAGCTTGAGAGGTGTAGAAGTAAGGAGTTAATTGTAATGGAGTATAGGATTCTGTCTCAACATCAGCTACCAGAAGCCTCTTCTCTTCACACTAATTATCTTGAAGCTTTGGGGCAATATCTAGCTACCTCCATCAAACATCTCACAAGCTAATTCTATTTCAAAGGCTTTTTCCTTTCTTGATTATGCCATCTCAATAGGTAGAGACTATCGAGCATATATCCACCCTCATCCAAATAGGTAGAGTTGGCGACAAAGGGCATTACTTAGAAAGTAAGATGCTAAAAGATGTTGACATACGTCTTTGTAGTTGAAGAGAAAATTGATTGAGTATGAGAGGAACAAAAAAAGTCGGACATATGAATTCGAATAAATGATGATCAAGAGCTTATAACTCTCTGATTTAAGGAATTCCCTCAACTAAAAGTCTTTCTTAAATGTGTAGGAACATTCTAAATAGACCCCTTTTTATCATACAATTTTTTGGCATGTCAATATTATAATGCACTTGGAATGAAGAAATCTTAGGCTTCTCAAAATTGTCTAAATAAAAGCACTCCTTTTAGCTATAACCATGTAACATTTGGATGATGTTTGGTCCCTTAAATGACAACAAAAAGCTTTTAATTATGATTTTTGGTATCTGAATTGGCCTATTTGGGGCTTATATCTCAGTCTTTCTAATATTATCGAGTTTCTCATCAAATCGTATTATCTCGATAGTAACTTTTCATCAAAGTATTTGATGCATCAAAATCTATCTATAATTAATCAGATAAACTCCATAAGTAATATATCAAGTAATGATTTGTAAATGCTACTTTTTTATTAATACTTCCTCTAAATATTTGAATAATTATTACAACCCACAACTCTAAAAATTAAAACGTGAAGACGAAACATGATAATCATAGAAATAATGAGCTTAATCCCCAATTGGGAGCATTTAAAAACTTATAAAAACAAATAGGACACATTAACTACCTATTGACATATACCAACATGCATATCTTTATCATTAATCACTAATCTACAATTATTCATTACACATAGCTATCAATAATATTTTTCTATTATGGTGTTCCCAAATAACAAAATATGCCACTGTCATAAGCCATAACCCCTTGTCGGCTTTATAGGAGAAGAGCTCTCACCTTATCATAAAAAGCCTTTGTTAAGTTGCACCTGCGTCGTAACAGCAAAAAACGACTAAACATTTTTATTGCATTGCAAACCCCCACCATTCCTAAATTTTAAAATACCCCTTCTCTCAACGGTTTTAGGAATATCCTGCCAAATGTAATTTAGCCACCACAGATTATCTCTTAATATAATTAAATTACTAAGTAAAAAATAAATTATTAAAAATATAATTAAATATTGTTATACTTATAAAATTTTATTAATTTAATTATATTTAATTATATTATCTAATGATATATTTGTATTGAGAGACAATATAATTAAATATATTTATGATAAAAATTTAATAAAAAATATATTAAAATATTTTAACATAAAAAAAAGTGAAGAGTGCGTATCAAAATAATATATTTGCCGGCTAAGACTATAAAACTAAAACGATAAATACGGATATTTATTTGTAATGAGGATGTAACATTTATTAATTTCTAACGTTTCGTGCCAAATGAAGTCAAAGTTCGAATCTTCTCCGAATATGTAAAAATAGAATGGGCGTAAGTGCAAATAGAATGATTTTGAGGTAGGTGTGCGAATAAATTGCGGGAGAGCGTGCACGGAATGGGATATTTGGTATATATATATATATATGCAACCATTAGCCAAGGCTAGCCCTTTTTATGAAGACTCCATTAGTTCATTAAGAGAGCTAAGGTATGATGTACTGACTCTTTTCCTGAAAAAAATATATAATGCTTGGCACTATTAGACACGACAATTATTTGACATGTCTTCGGCACGTGTTAGGCATATCGAAGACACGTCGGATTAAAAAAATAATAAAAATACATCAGAGATGCATGTTTTAAATATTTATGAATTTTTTAATACGATTTCCTGTACTTCAAACTTTATTTATAAAAATTAAATTTCTTATTTTTTTTCGCACAACCCCAAATCAATTGTCCCTAATGATATTTCAAACATTATCTTTTTCAGTTATCTCAAGTAGGTTATGAGTAGGGTTTCACAAAAACATATTATGTCAGTTCTCTCATGCCGTCACAACATTATTATTTTAAATCTTCTGAACATTGAAGTCTGATGTTGTCTTAACATTCACCCTCAATGCTCAACACCAATGCCCAACACTCTACGACAAAGTCTCTTTACTCCTGTCTCCTAATGCTTGGCACAACATCTACTCTCGACTTTCGACATTCTAATATTAATCATTTTAAATAAAGATCATAATTAAATGGCTTATTATTTCTTAATTATTCTTAATATTCTACTTATTCAATTTTTATACGCAATTTTTAAGATATAAAAATTATAATATCGCATCCAAATCGTGTTTGTATCTTATAATTTCAATAATTGACAAGTCTCATTTTCGTGTCATATCGTGTCTATGCCTTTGTGTGTTGTATTTGTGCATCATAGGAGCTAAGTCTTTATTGAGGTGGTCATGACCTTTAGGGCTGATCCTAGAAGCTTCCTATAGTCGAGGACTTATGGATGAGGCGAGATGAACTATTTTGATTATGTTATATGGAGAAACAACAAGCAGGGGTGGATTCCCCTATCAAACGAGAGATTATTAGGTTCGGACATCGGATACAGCTTACCGTTTGGTACTTTACAGTACCGAGTATTAGAGCAACATGAAACAAATAATTAATTTGTATAGTCATGTTGCCAGCTGTCGGTAGGAAGCCTGTAATAGCTATAAATAGGACTGCATACCTGTAATAAGATTAAGAAATAACATTTCCTTTCTTTCCTCTGTCTTCTTTCTCTGTATTTACTTTCTGTACATCCGGTTCTTTACTAGAGATTCAAGAAACTTGAATCTTGTGTTTCCACACCAAGTAATATTGAATTCGGTATTGTGAAGTACTGAGTTTGGTATTTCACAGTACCGAACTCATACAAAGCTCAGTACCGAGTAGGAGGTGATGTGGCGCATTTTTATTGGGCTCCGGACGTTGTCCGATCTCCAAACCCAATAATTTTCTTCTATCAAACCCCCTTAAAAAAATTAAATACTCTTTATTATAGGGGTCCTTAGTTAATTTGTCCCCTCCATCTTATTTTTTCACTAGCCGATAGCCTTTCATGCCCTAAAGTGTTTCGGTTGCTCATTTGTGCATTTCATTCGTGCGTTTCATTCACAAGACAAATCATGAACACACTACTGACGTCGTCTGAAGGCGAAGATCGATTGCTTGAAGAAAAATATGGTGTTCGTAGCTTTGTGCACATTGCAGCTTCTTCTTCCCTTTATTCCTTGGCGTCTTCCAAGTAAACTGTATTTTATTTTTTATTTTTTATTTTTTTGTGCACTCTTTTGGGTTCTCTTTTCCTGCTCTTCGCAGAAACTAAGATGAGAACTCTTATGGCATTTTCAATTCTGCATTTATGCAGCCTGCAAAAGCCCATCTACAGCTTAAATCTAAGGTTTAGGGTTTCCAATTTCTTATTCTTTTGCTTTGAATTTCTTGATAAAAAAGCACATTTTCTTATTGTAGTTTTACTCTTGAGTGACGTTACTATACTCATTGTAGAGGTTCATACCGATCTGATTTTTACTGTTGATGTGATGATGTGAAGTGTATTTGATGATTTTTCAACTTAAAACAGAAGAGTCAAAAGCCTTCTATATTTAAAGAGCAATTAAAATAAAAAATAGTTCAAGTCAATTTATATAAATTTGCAGTAGATTCAAGCAATTTTGGAGACCAAAAAAAGTTAAGACAAGTTCAAATTAGCATGAAAAAAATGAGTTGACTTGTTTGATATGTATAAAGTATTCTTTTTTTTATAAAATGTTATTTATGCTCCACAATTTAATATGAAATTAAAAAACTTGCATGATTATTTTAAAAAGTGATGGTTGATTTTAGTATTTTGAAATTTTAAAACAATGCCCATTTATCTTGATGGATCATTTTTTTAACTGAAATAACATATTTTAGTACATAAAATAATATATTATTTACACTTATCAAGTACCACATAATATGAAATACATTATGAGAGATTTGGTGGCTTCAAAGTCAATGAGAAGAATAGGCACGAGGCCCATATGAGAGCTTGGTGGTCAATGATAAAAGTTGATAACGAGCCCCTATAACAGCTTGGTGGTCGAGGAGAAAAGTTAATGAGCCCATTTGGGTGCCTACTTGTCGAAAAATTATTAGGTGCGGAGTGCGCACCGTACGCACAAGCACTGGGTACCTAGTAGTACCCAGCGATACCCAGCGGTACCGAGTGCGGGTACCGCTAGGTACCCAATACTTGTGCGGACGGTTCTCCCCGTCCGCACTCCGCACCAAATAATCTCTCCTACTTGTTGGCTAGCTAGCGATGTATCAACTAATGGAAGAGGTTGAACCATTTACCAAATTGTCCAAAGAGAGTAATTAACACTTGAATAAAGGCGCCAGTCAAGGTGCCAATAGACGTTGGATAGGACTAACTAAGGGTTTAGTCCAAAGGAGGTTTATAGTGGCTCAATACTGGTTTGATGATTATATATCTTATGTGATGTATGCATATAATAGTCTTTATACATTTCATTATTTTGAGAAAAGCCATGATGAAGATGATGGTATGTGCTAGATAAAACTCAAGCTTTAATCACTTGAATATGAGCTTAAGAGGACCAAAATTATGAAGATTCAAGTGCAAGTCTAGACTCGAGCTTATTTTGAGTGTTTAGTCTCTTTATAACGAGTTAAGCTTGTATATAGAATATCAAGGAGTGATGAACACCAAAATAATATATAGGCGCTTAATGATTTCCAAGAAATTAACTAATAAAGAAATGATCAATTGGAGAGCTTAATTTTCGTATCTTTTGAAGAAAGGAATAATAGAAAGAATCAAATAGTGCATCATTAATTCTAAATATCATTTGAGTTTTTATAAAGTGAATCTTACTTAAGATCTTAAGATTTGTAAGAAAGTTTCTATGCCTACTCATGAAGTGATGGGAAGTGCTTTGGTGATATGCTTAAGTAGGAATCCTAGTACAAAGTTTTATGATGAGTGGTTGTAGGGCAAGGAATGGCCAAGCAACATAAATACTGATTATATCCAATGACCACATAGCTTAGATTCACTTTCATTGCATACTTATTTATCTTTTCATTTATGATATTCCATACTAATCCTTAATATAATATACAATCTTCTTATCTTGAGAAGAGTAGAACAAAATAATTTGTGCAGCATCAAAGATATATGCTCTTAGATTTAATATAGAGTTATTCAGTTCACTAAGATATCATTATTCGAAAACACTTATTATGATGATTTTAAAGAAATCATCTTTGTAAGCTTATGTAGTGTGACAAATTTATATACATGTTCTTATAGTTCTCACTCTCAATAGCTTAATCATTTAATTAAAATATCATTACAACTTGCACTTATAGGGTTGATCAAATTGTTATCAAGATTGCTTAGTTTTGTTGTTGAGTATCACATTGATAATATTATGCTTACCTTAAATTACTCACATAATAATATATCGCACATTATGCTATTACTTTTCTACACTTAGGTTTCATTTAGGATGGCTTTCTTTCTGCTTCTTAAAGCTGTTTTTTAGTACAAAAAATTAAATTTTTAACTAAAAACCTCCTTTAAAAAGCAGGAAGAAAGTCGTCCCAAATGAAGCCTTAGGTTTCGTTTAGGATAATTTTCTTATTACTTTCTAAAGCAATTTTTTAAATTTTTTACTAAAAAAAAGGTTGACTAAGACAAAAGCCTTATATACATCAACATTCCATCATATAGACGTCTTGATGGTTTGTTTAATTAACTTTTGCTTTAGATTCGATTAACTGAGTTATAAGTTAGGAATAATTTCAAACAAAATTCTCTAAAAATCACTTTGCATCCAATTCATCCCATCTTATCAGGAGCTTCTAACTTTTAAATTCTACTTTCAAGATATTTCTTTCTGGTTTGTATACTCTTTCATATATAGTTTTCTTCTCTCTTGGTTGGCTTTTTTGGGTGGTGCTTCGCATTCTTTGTTGGCCGTGGACATACTGGCGATGATGTGGCTGGGGCTCGTTTCCTCGTCGTCTGGGCTCATGACAACCTTTGGTGTTGGCTCTTGCTCGGTTGTTCGGTTGGTTGGATTTCTTCGTGTCAAAATTTACTCTTCACCAAATTGGAGGGTCTTTGCTTGGCTTCGGGGAAGTTGGGAGCCTTGGCCAATTACTGAGCCTACGAGATTAGTTATTTTTGTATTTTCTTTTAATATTCACACGTTACATAAAATAATTAATTTAAATAAGCATGAGGTATTCATGTGCATCAAAATTAGCGCAAACAATAAATGCATTATGTCATTTATGTGGCACATAAATGATCAACAATGGCAAATTTATTTAGGATGAATTCCAAAGAAACTTAGTCAAAGATATGCAATTAGTTCATGTGCCATAGATATGGCCTATGATTGACTTGAACGAAATTTGTAGAAAGAGATGGTCTGGGCAATAACCCTTTGGACCGGCGAAGCAAGAAGACGACGATGACAGGGAAGAAATCAGAAAACTATTGTGTATTTTCATTAATTGTAACAGTAAGATGTACAGAGTATATATAATGGAAAGAGGAATAAAGAAAGTACATTGTAGGCAACGGTACAAATTTTATAACCACTAATGGCGTTACACGTGTATAGCTGTTAACATCCCCCTTCAAACTTGTGGCTATGTAGTTGCTGTAAGTTTGCTTGATAGAAGTTTGAATCTGGGATTTGATAGTGCTTTAGTGAAGAGGTCTGCTAGTTGATCCGTTGTACATATGTGATGAACTGATATTTGATTTTTCTTGATGCAATCCCTGATGAAGTGGCAGTCGACTTCTATGTGTTTGGTACGTGCGTGGAACACCGGATTGTTGGCTAGTGCGATTGCCGAGGTGTTGTCGCAGTAAACAGTGGTAGGGGCAATTTGCAGTATGTGAAGATCTTCAAGTAGTCTTCGGAGCCATAGGATTTCTGCTGCTTCGGATGCCAAAGCCCGGTATTCTGCTTCGGTGGAAGATCGAGCGATGGTGCTCTGCTTCTTGACTTGCCACGAAATGGGAGAAGTTCCGAGAAAGTTGCAAAAGCCGGATATGGATGACCGGTCCTGTTGATTACTTGCCCAATCTGCATCGACGTACTCGGTTAATAAAAGAGAGTTCCGAGATAGCGGAATACATGTTTGGGTGGTGCCGTGGATGTATCTAAGAAGCCGTTTGAGTGCTTCCTGATGTAGGTTCGACGGGTTCTGCGTGTGTTGACACAATTGTTGGACGACGAACTGAATGTCCGGTCTCGTGAGTGTAAGATATTGTAGCGAGCCAATGATTTGTCGGTATAGGTGAGGGTTGTCATATGGTTCATTCGAGGTTGTTGAAACTGTTATTTTTGTTGAGATATGTGTGGAGACAGGTTTTGATTGAGTCATGCCGGCTCGATCAATAATTTTTTGTGCGTAATTTTCTTGATGAAGAATGATACCCGACTCGGTTTTGACCGTTTGGATGCCAAGAAATTGTGATAGAGAGCCGAGATTGCGCATCTGAAAATGAAGATGAAGATTAGAAAGGAGTTTATCTAATTCGGTTGTATAATTACCTGTTAGAATAATATCGTCGACGTATATGAGAATATATAGTCGGATGTTGCCGTTTTTGAGTGTGAGTAGTGAGTGAACCCAGTTGCTGATGTGAAACCCGTAGGATACCATATGATTGGATAATGTAGAGTACCATTCGCGAGGTGATTGTTTCAACCCATATAAAGCTTTCTTCAGCCGACAAACGTAGTTCGGGTGAAGAGCGTCGTGGAAGCCGGGCGGTTGATGCATATAGACCGTGTCGGAGAGAGTTCCGTGAAGGAAAGCGTTTGACACGTCCAGCTGGTGAATGGTCCAATTGTGATGGAGGGCGAGGAGGATGAGAACTCGTATGGTCGGCATCTTGGCAACCGGACTAAAGGTTTCGGTGTAGTCGATGTCGTGTTCCTGATTGAATACTTTGGCGACGAGACGAGCTTTGTGTCTTGCTATGCTTCCGTTGGAGTTGTACTTAATGCAGAATGTCCATTTTGATCCAAGCACATTTTGAGAAGGATCGGGGGGAACTAGTTCCCAAGTACCTTGTTGTTGGAGTGCTTGGAACTCGAGTGACATTGCTGCTCGCCATTCGGCTGATTTGGCTGCCTGACTGTAATGGTAGGTTCGGTCGGGTGGAGCAGGTGAGCAAGATCAAAAATTTTGGTTGGTTTAGTGTGCCCCGTGTGAAGCCGTGTGACCATATGGTGCCTTTGTGGAGGTTGAGTTTGCTGGATGTGTGGGATGAGATTTTGATTGGGAATAATAGGGGACGTAGAGTTGATTGGAGAATTATGTTGAGCTGTAGGAGCGATCGTGTGCTGTGATCTCTGGATGGGAGAAGTGAGGTGGTGTTGTAAAGGAGTTGGATTGGTAGACGCCGGAATGCTGGATGTTGGGACAAGCAAAACAGGCGGTGAGATAGTTTGGGGTGAGTCAGTGTAAGAGGAAATGGGTGAACTGTTGGCAAAAGGAAAGATAGATTCATTGAAAATAACGTGTGTAAAGGTATAGATTTTGTTCGTGCGAGTGTCCAAGCAGCGATACCCTTTTTGCGACGTTGCGTATCCAAGAAAAACGCAGGGATTTGAAACGGGAGATAATTTGTTCGTGGTGTATGGTTTGAGCTAGGGGTAGCAAAGGCACCCGAAGACGCAAAAAAGGTTGTAATCAGGTTGTTTGCCGAAAAGAATTTCATAGGGAGATTTAAATTGAGTGTTAGGAGATGGTAGACAGTTGATTAAAAAATTCGCCGTGAGCACCGTGTCTACCCAAAATTGATGCGGAAGAGAGGCTTGGTTAATGAGGGTTCGTGCGGTTTCGATAACATGTCAATGCTTGCGTTCCGCGACGCCATTTTGGGTTGGAGTATATGGACACGAGGATTGATGAATTATGCCGTTGAGACGACAGTAAGTTAGGAAGTTCTTGTTAAAATATTCAGTTCCGTTATCAGATCTAATTGTTCGAATTCTCCGATTGAATTGACGATGTATGAGGTTTTGGAACTCGTTAAATTTAGTAAGAACTTCCGATTTGTTAATTATGGGAAAAATCCAGGTGAATTTAGAAAAGTCATCTATGAAAGAAACATAAAATCTAAATCCAGTATTAGAAGCAATAGGAAACGGACCCCAAACGTCCGAATAAACAAGAGAGAAGGGAAATTTAGTTACAGTTTGAGATGTGTATTTTGGTAATCTATGGATTTTCGCCATTTTACATGAATTACACATGAGCCGAGAGGTTTTGATATTGCTGTTGGCTTGGATAGAGCGGTTAGAGTAGCGGCTGAGGGATGTCCCAGACATCTGTGCCAAAGATCTTGGACGTGTTGGATGGAGAGAAGAGCGAGAGTAGCGGTGGGGATGACAGATCGGGCTGGACCGTGGAAGGGGTATAGACCGTTAATAGATGGACCCGTGAGAAGACGGCGGTGGGTCTTCCGGTCCTGTATTTCATAGCCGTTAGGAGAGAAAATAATGATGCAGTCATTGTCTTGAGTTAATTTTTGCACAGAGATTAGGTTGAAAGAAAGATTAGGTACAAGATTTAAATTCTTGAGTTGGAGTCTACTTGTAGGTGTCGGTAGGATACCCTTACTAGTGTTGTGGATCGGTATTTGGTGACCATTGCCGAGGATGACTTGGCTGGATCCTGTATATGTTTGAGCTTGCTGAATCTGGTTGGGATCGGAGGTGAGGTGATTGGAGGCGCCACTGTCGAGATACCATTCAGAGGGAGTGGCTTGAGATGGTGTGGTAAATAGAGCCGGAGATGGCTCGGTGGCATAGCTGTCGTCGTGTCTGTACCAGCATTTAACTGCCGAGTGTCCGAACTTGCCGCAGATCTGGCAAGTGATGGATGGTCTGGTCGGCTTGTTGCCACGAGGTGGATTGGATTGCTGTGACGGTCGGTTCATTGGTTTATTGCGTGGTTGCGATGATCTTCCACGTCCTCTTCCGCGGTTGGCGGTGAGAGCGGTTTGATTTCCGGCGAGATTGAGAGTTTGTAGATCTTTGAGGTTTTCATGGGCGATATTTAGCTCTTCACTGCATAAGAGCGTGTAGAGTTCATCAAGACTCATTGAACGTAGATTCGTGCGAATGGCCGTTTTGAAAGCTTGGTATGTGTTGGGGAGACCATTCAGGGTGTAGTGGATTACATCCTCCACGTCGACAGGGGATCCGGCAGCTGCAAGGGAGTCGACCGTGGCTTTGACGGCAAGAAGGTATTGCGTCATTGTCTTTTCCTTCATGGATAATGAGTGTAGTTCGTTCTTGAGATGAGCAATCCGAGATCTTGTGCAAGATTGGAGACGGGTTTCTAGAGTTTGCCAGATTTCAGAGCAATGGTTGACCGAAAGAACATAAGGTAGTATGGAGGGGGAAATGATAGCGTACAATGCGGCGGCAAGATTTTGATCTATGAGGATCCAAGTGTTGTATGCTGGGTTGGAGATTATTTGCCCCGAATTGGAAGTGATTTGAGGAGGAGGTGGCGGTGTGGATCCGGTTAAGAATCCATCGAATCCGTTGGCGCGAAATAGCTTAAGCACTTGGGAGCGCCATAGGGAATGGTTTTCTGCGGTGAGTGTTTGAGCTGTGACATTCTTGATGCTGTTCATCAAGAATTTTAGAGATGAGGGGATCTGTGGAGAAGCGAAATCGCCAGAGGCGGTGAAGATATCTGCCGGAGATGGGGAAGGGGAAGTATCTATGGAGTTGTTGATGGACATTTTGTGGGTGAGGTAGATCTACAGTTTACCTGAAGCGACTGATACCATGTAGAAAGAGATGGTCTGGGCAATAACCTTTTGGACCGGCGAAGCAAGAAGACGACGATGACAGGGAAGAAACCAGAAAACTATTGTGTATTTTCATTAATTGTAACAGTAAGATGTACATAGCATATATAATGGAAAGAGGCATAAAGAAAGTACATTGTAGGCAACGGTACAAATTTTATAACCACTAATGGCGTTACACGTGTATAGCTGTTAACAAAATTTCTCTGTTCATTTTATTTATTTCATTGAAAAAATGTGTGAAGGATATGTCTTGTTCAATTGACTTTGATTTCGTTTGAGACGACTTTCTTATTGCTTCTTAAAGCAGATTTTTAGTACATAATTTAAAATTTTTGTATTATAAAGCTGCTTTTAGTAGCAGTAAAAAAGCCGTCCCAAATGAAGCCTTTGCTTTGAGTGATGGTTAGGTCGCTCTCTGCATTAGCTCTTCTATCTTTGGGCCTGGAACCACCAAAGATATTGGGCAATGGTTTTGAAGGCCCATTCAATGAAGCAATTTTTTTAATTTGTAATTATATTAAAAAATTTTTAAATTGTGCACTATATACGTTATCTTCATGTTTTTTTAAGATTTTATTTGGGACAGCTTTTTAAAATATTTTTTTATTACAAAATTTTTTTAACTAAATCTTTTTTTTTAAATTATTTTAGAAAACGGTAATAAAACACTCCCCAAATAAAGCCTATAAATTTGCTGATGCAAATGAATAACACTTTTTTTTTCAAACAAAACATGTAATTTATCAAGTTAATTAGGCTTTGAATTGCTTAATTTAGGTTTTCGATCCAGTAATTAAGCCCATTAAACACCTTATTTGAGTTAATTAATTTTTTTGTAAAGTAATTAGGCAGCTTTTTGGTAAATACATATATTAATAAAGGTTATTT
>NW_021319621.1:141565-144426 GCF_001605985.2 Dendrobium catenatum
AACAGTAAACACGATATCTAATGATAATGATAATATCTTATATGAAAATAATGATAGTAAAATAATGATTAATAAGAAAATAATAGAAATAATAAAGAGCAGTTTTACTGTTTTTGAAATATCAGAAAATAAAAGTATAATTTTTATCCAAAAGTAATTTCAAACTATACAGAATTCAAATACGCTCAAAACAAGGTACTGTGCATCGACAGCGGATCAAAAACGGAAGAGTTATGGATTTTCGAAGTTTAAAACCATAAAAAGAGATGGAAAAACGGCTCCTTTTTTTGAGACAACTTTTTGCCACTGCTTTTTAACTATTTTCAACAAATTTTTTAACTAAAAGGCTATTGTTGAAAGTAGTATGAAAGCTATCCCAAAGAAGCCTAAATCTCTCAAATCTTAGCTTAAGGGCTCGTTTAGTTCGGCCCATTTAGCGTGCATTACAAAAGGAATACGAGCATTTTGAATATTTTACGTTTGACACGACGGAAAGTTAAGCTGCAGTGTCAAAGTAAAGTTTTCCAAACTCGCTCGACATTTTATTTGCGGTGTATTCAAAACCCGCTTAAATCGAGCAAGTTCCAAATACCTCAACTGCTCTCTCGTGCGAAAAAGAGAGAAATCCCAACTGCATTTCTTAGTTCATGTTCGACTTCACCTTCTCCACTTCCGCAAGCCTTCGCTCTCACGTCCTGCCCATCCATGAAGTTCCCACCGAGCTTTGCAAGTTCCTTCTCTTGCCTAGTAATCTTCTATGCTATATTGGCTACTTCAATAATATAATTTCTCTTCTGATTGCCTTAGGCCTGCCAAGGGTTTGCTTTTCCCCTTATGAATGTCTTCATTGATGTTCGACTTCGCAATTTCGTCTCCTTTGTGTGAGGTAGACTTTTGAACGCAGCGGGTCGAACCGGGTCATTTTCGGGTTTCCGGGTCAACCCAAACCTGACCCGATTTTTAAAACAGGTCGAAAACTCTAACCCAAACCCGACCCGGTTCGTGTTCGGGTCAACCCGAACCCAAAATTTCCGTGTCGGATTCGGGTCGGATTTTCGGGTCGTGTCAAATATTGACATCCCTAACTTATATCACGTCTATTTCAATGGTAATACTAGATGTCTAGTCAATTCCAAATTCTTTTCAACAATTATAATTCGATCGTCAAAGATCTAAAGGTTGATCATATTAGCCATTCATATGTAATATTTTCAATCTTTTGGTATGGAATTTTGCTTTTCTTTAGCCACATTTTGAATTTGAATCTGCTTTTGAAATTAGTGGAGACTTGTAAAGGCAAACATCTTTTCTTTTTGATGTTAGATGGAAGAGGACGGCTCCTGTACCATCTTTTTCTTTTTAATACTGGCGGTATGACTGCCACTATTAACCGGCGGTTTGACCGTCAGTATTAAACACTAAACTGCTGGAAAATGGTCGTCGATTTTCATTTCCTACACAGTTCATTCTGGTGGTTTATAAATCGCTAGAAATTTTTCGAACCATTAAAAAAATATATCATTACCATCGGTAATGGACGATTTTACTGTAGTGGTTGGAATGAACTTTCACTTATAAAAATATAATTATAACTAAAACTTTTATTGCTTTCTTACCAAAATAGTAAAAAAAATTAGGCTTCATTTGGATTAGTTTTTGTTATACTTTCTAAAGTTTCTTTCAAGTATAAAAATTTCTAGTTTAAAAAAAAATTATACTAAAAAATTGCTTTTAAAAGCAATAAGAAAAATGTCTCAAATGAAGCCTTAATAATTTAAATTAAACATAATAAATAATTTCTAGTTAAAAAAATAAATATTGAATTATTAAATATTTGATCAAATTATTTCTCTACCGCCGCGAATATTCTAGGACGCAACACTTACGAAACACTATTTCCTTTTAGGTATGCCACACACATCATTCTATTGATGTCCCACAATGGGATCTCATCGTAGTTTTGGATGCCCTTCATTAGTGAGATCACATCGGTCCTCTTACGTAGCTTATCTTAAATAACTATCGGTCCTCTTCCTATCTCTTTAAAATAAGTTATTGTCTCTCCCTTTGGATGTGAAGGAAGAGAAATCCTAGTTTCTCAAATTCAAAGAAAGCCATGGAAAAATCTAAGTGGAAAGAAGGTAGGTTATTTATTTTAATTATAGATTTGTGAAAATCATATAGTTCAAGTTTTTGGGCTTAAGTGTTCATATGATTATATCATTTAAATGAGAATGAATATTTTCTTTGATAAATTTTAATAACGAATAAAAAAGTTTCTTTCATCCGAAGTTCTCTGACAGGTTTTAAAGATTTTCTTTTTCTTACCTATTAAAGATTTTTTACAACAAGAGAGTTGATGAACCTACTTGTAAGTTAGCTCAAGCTCGACTCGATAAATATCTTGTGAGTTGATTTTGATGAGCTAATGAATCAAGTCTAAGTACGTCCTAACTCGACTTGTTATCTCGCTAGCTTACGAGTTGACTCATTTAAAAAATATTAATATAAGATATACTTAAAATAAGTAATCTTTTATTAGTTTTCTTCTCATTTCTCAATTTTTATTATTTTATGATATAGATTAATTGCTTGAACATAATCATTTGCTTTCTTTCATAACAAACGAGTTTACTCGTGAGCGAGCTCGAACTCAAAGAAGATTAAGGTTTTGTTTGATATAACTTTTTTACTAATTTCTAAAAGGGCTTTCTAGTACAAAATTTTTTAATTCAATAAATTTTTATACTAAAAAACTACTTTAGAAAGCAGAAAAGAAGTTATCCAAAATGAAACCTAATTAATAAAGCTGAAGCTCAAACTACAAGTGACTCACGGCTCATTTATACCTCTGATTCCTG
>NW_021319622.1:0-22273 GCF_001605985.2 Dendrobium catenatum
TCTTTTAAAGAACAATAGTAATCAACTAGTTTTGTATCAATGAAGTATCAATGTTAGAACCCTTAAATTAAAAGCATAAGTCTCATTTCACAATTAGGGGCTAACACAGCAATTTCTGATTATACTAACGTGCGGAAGGAGGGGCATCACAGTCCGTCCTATCCGAAAAGTTCGTGTTACGCTCTAAATGTGACATTCATATTCTTGTGTTTCCTCATTCTCCTGGTCCCTCAAATAATCTATCTCATGTACGATGATAAAACTACCAATTTACTTCAGGGAAGACTTTTACTTTCAAATGTTTATCCACATGCGAAAAAAATTTTCTCAACACCATGAGAAGATGTCTATCATTATCATATTCCTTCTTCCATGAATCTTTGATTCATATGGTATAAGTGTTGGACAAATTAGGAGGTCCTCTTGACTTTACCCTTGGAACAGCCACTAGAATTTTCTCTCTATGCTTGTGGAGTAGCAGAGCCCGTCTGGTTAAGGCTGGGGAGAAATTGCCAGGCTATGTTCTCCTTTTTGGGAGAAACATAAAAACCTTTTTTCAACCTCAACTGGATGACATATTAATTGCTTCTTACATACTGATCCATATTAAAACACGTATATTCTTTGTTTTTTTCACAGACGTAAAGCACAAATAGACTTTAATATACACACAGCCCCCCCTTCAGAAAAAAAATCTTGTATACCAAGTAGTTCAATATCTTCAAAACTTAATTTATCTGATCACATTCATATTAATTAATCTTTGTTTCAAATGTTGTGGTTGTCCTATTATGGCTGTCTGGCCTCTCAGAAACTATATAAGGACAAGTGTTTTTACAAGATTATGATTCTTTCTGATGATCCAATATTGAAATAGTAACTTTACAGCGCCCACAGCGGAAGGTGGGGATGGTAGGGTTGGCTTAGGGGAGGCTGGGTGCGGCTTGTACAAGTGTTGACCAATTGTAGAATTCAATTAGGACTTTAGGTCTGTTATGCTTGATCTATATTTCATCACTATGATTATTCAACTTTCACAAAACAAAATAACTAGATATGCAAGCCATAAAAAAAAATAAAAAGCCGTACATGGTTAGCCAAAACGTACAGGCCCAATAAACCAGGACTCAAAGAATCAACAAAAAACCCTAATCAATACGATAACTATTAAGGACGCACCAAAGCTGGCCATACTAACATCAAAATCAACTAACCTACTAACACATCACAAACGCTCGAGAAAGGCAGTAAAGAATAATAAGAAGGTAAACAAAACCAAATAAACCAAAGCAACATAAACATTAATTGCACTAAAATCAAACAAGATCATATTAAGAAGGAAATATCTCCAACCAAGAGTATAGAATTGTCTCTCTTATGGGCAATAGCAAAAAAACCGAACCTGAAGGCGCAAAAGAGTATATCGATCTTCTTGCAGACAAAAAACACACAAAAAAGACTCATCTAAACCAAATAACCCCCGAATACATTCAGCAAATCCTGCACAACTATCCACTAACGTCCCCCAAAAAGGGTCCACTCCCCAACCCGTTATTCGTTCTGTGATGACGCGAAAAATTTTCCCTGCTATCACTGTTACCAATTCCTCTGAATGCCTACGGACGCCTAGAACAGAACGGGTGAAGAAATCATTCAGAAAATAATGATGACCATACTTAGACTTACCTAATCGCCACAACCACCGGCACAACAGTCCACAATAAACAGAACTATGAAAACAAACCGACCCCATAACCAGCTAACGGATCACTCCGAAGCCCCCACGCAGCACTCGCGACCACCACAAGAAACCGCGCAATTGAACCCACCGATCCCAAACTCACCCCCTTCCGACAGCTGAAAAAATATGAATGCCACAACCCAACGATGCGACGTAGAAGAAATACGAATTAAAAGACAGGGGAAAACCGGGGGAAATTTAAAAAAGCACTGGAATCTCAGGTTATTTAGTTTAGTTTCTTGTAGTTGGAATGTGCATTAAAATATAGTTCATGTAAAATGATTAATGAAAAAAAGAAATGTAAAACAAAATATGTTGAACCATTAATAAAGGGGGGGTCCTATGTACGGTATATAGACTGGTATACTTGCTGAGAAAGTAAACATAACTGATTGAAGAGAACTCGATGGAGTTGACTGATGAGTATCTAATAAATAAATAACTGAGTTTTATACTTTCATTACGTGACAAAAGAGAATTAGTTGTATTAGCATGCTTTGAAATATAATTTTTTTGTATTTTGTCCAAAATCACTGTGTTGTTTTTGTTGTATTTCCTCTCGTTTTACAATTATAACACTTACTAAACTTAAAACCCCCAAATCATTCCAAATACAAACCAAAATGGGATACTAGTTTAGTTCGCTTCGTATGGTTTATTTGGAAAGTCTTACATTTTTTGGTCCATGTCACTTCAAATTTGATAGGCGAAAGCCATCTATTTGGGAATTCTAGAACTCCAACAGTGTCCACAAACACAAGGGACCAGAGAGAATCACGGATATTGTTTTGTCTGCGTTTGTAAAACAAACCGTTATGCATTTTCTGCCTCTTTAACTTAGGTGTAAACTTTTTTTGCGCTTTGTATGATCTAAGTTATTGTATTGAATCTACGATCATCAAACTTTTTAGTGATTTAATCTATTCATCATAATTGACTTTTTTTTATTGTTCTGTATGGATCAATGTAGACATCGATCTTTTCAGTGACTCTCATAACTTTAGAAACGTCAAAGGCTATTCCACCTAAATAAGGGCTGATGACTCAAGTGATGGCTTACATGTCTGAGAATTGTCGAAGAATGATCAAACGTTTTGCCAATGTTAACCCCAAATGTTTCATTAAATTGAATGCTCTTCTTCCTCTCTTTGCAATGCCACACATACATTTGAAGCTCTTTTTTTACCGAGGAAGTTGATGGTAATATTGGTTGGTGCTAGTTGTATAATTTTTATTGTCGTTTTTCTTAGTCAAGATTCTTTGGCTTGGTTTATAAATAAATTGAGTAACAATGAATGAATTCACGCCTATATCCTCAAAAACAGTCAGAGGGTTGATAGCTGCTGTTTAACTTTAAAACAAAACCACTCATATTAGATTCGTTGCGACTTCAGTTGATAACACCAAATTAGCTTGATTGCACAGCATCATCGATTCCGCTGCTGCTTAGCACCACAAAATGTTGGGTGGCAATTAAGTCGCAAGCGCGTTCTAGCTATAGTTGAGCCACATGATGTAAAAACTTCCATAGGGTATAGGGTTCATCTTATATACAGTAAGCACTCATTATTTTAATCATAGGAAATCAAAGACCGCTAATGTACAACCAACCAATATAAGATATAAAAAATGAATTATCTGTGTTTACCATACTTCAATTTAATCTCAAAGTTTACTTTCTTTGATGCATAAATCAGAATTAAAAAAGATACTGTAAATATGTCCTATACATCGATAATATAAAGTCACGAAATTGATTGATTGATATCTCACAAAAAAGTTTTGAGAATGTTTTATGGCCAGCCATGAGGCCTCTGGCCTGATAGATAACGAGTTGAACCAGTCAACCTGGACCAGGATTTCATCTCGAAACTTATTACTAGTATAAAATTGGCCTCCAAGTCCCAAGTGCGCAGATGCCGGTATAAAGCCAAGTTGGAGTTTTTTGAAGGGGAGCAAAATCGTCCCTAGTTGGCCCAATTGCTTAATGTAATCATTGTTTTGAGGAAAATGGTATTAATGGATTTGTATTTAAGTCTTTTTGTAAAGGCTGTTCCTTCTGGATTTATATTCTTTTTTTGTTTGGGTTTGTCTTATTTCATCTTGAATTTGGAAGAGATTCTGAGTATAGGTGTTTGTTCTTTTTGGCTCTAGCGTCTCTTGCTTTGAGATTGGAGGTTCTGTTCTTTCCTCTCGAATCGAGGTATATATGTAATCTTATATTGCTTTATCTGTTCGTGGATTGATATTAGAGAACGTTATCCATGTGTATTCTTCTAGTTTTTCTGAAATTTTCTGCTTGTCTTGATATTTTTCCATTTTGGAGAAACGCTCTAGACAGATTACTCCCACCTTGATTTTCCCAAGTTCGTTACTACAATATGGGTTTCTGGCTTAGAGAACTCAATCAGTATTTCCCATATGTTTCACTTTGTGAACTAAGTATTCCTAGAGAACTAAAGTACGGTTCCCATTAATGGGTGTGCACTTGTGAACTCAAGTATTTTCCTCTATGGAACTCAAGTATTCCCCTACGTTAGATTTAGATTCACACGCTAATTAAACTAAATAATTACAATATTAATTTTTGAATTCAACAACATTGCCAAGCACCCATTTTAGTTGCGCTCCATAACGTGAGGTATTTGCACCAATATGAAACTACTTTCTTTCCTCTCAAATTGTGTCTTTTGTTAATTATGTCTATTTTCTCTCAACTTTAAATCGTAATAAATAGAAAAGCTTCATTTCTAAATTAATTGTCTTCTATCTCTTATGTTTTTTGCATAATATTTTTAACCACTACTAATCCCATTATCTAACATATGCCAATTATATACCAATGCACTCACCTATCTGGTTCTCTGCATATTTGTACTTTCAAAAATCAATTACATAAGATGATCGTCTCTAGGTTATCTTATCTTCATAGAGATTATCTCCGTGTGGTACAAACATCCATGGCTTCAAAAGTTTTTTAAGTCTCAGTGTCCTATCTTTGCTCTTCCATTTAAGTATGCAAGGTCACCTTCTGAGACCATTCACTACATTCAACAAACTCATACTTACCTTCCGTTCGTTTTCTTACTTGGCTTTTAGACAATAATCTATTAAGAATCGCTTCAAATTCAACTGACGGTTCCACACATGTGAAGCATTGATGACCCACACTCCTAGTTAACAGTTTCACCACCTGATCATATTAGATTAAATTGCAGTTATGATTCTTCGCATTCTCTTTAAATACTATCTAGTTATCCATGATGTTTGTGGGATTAGGCACCAATGGTGTGAGAAACAATTAAATAAAGTAGTCCCCTCAGTTGGCACGCAGAAGAAATATCACATGCCCTAGCGTTCAACGATGAAGTAGATCTAAGTCAATTCTATCCATCATAGTATGCGCTCATGTTACATATCGTCCAAGATTTTCTGAGAAGATATTGAAAATCAGCAATTTGTTCAATAATAGATAGGTAATCTCTCACTTGGCATCAAAATAATGCATTCTGATAGTGTTTGTGCTCGCCATTGTACTGGATCTGAACAGAAGGCAGTTACATAAGCTTTATCTGATCTTGTACAATGATTTGTACAGCGTGGAATGTGAGAGGTTTTGTTGGAATAGTCTATTACTGTATGTTATCTGCTGATTGACGTGAAGCCCTAGCTGTGATGAGACATGTACTTGATAGTTTTAAAGGATTGACTCAACTCTATGTATCCCCATCCTCCAATAAATATGGTAGGAGTGCACATCATACTTTTATCTGCAAAGATGCCATTGACACATATACTCAGCCTGTAGGTGGGTAAGGATCTTATTTTCTGCAAGTAAAGACTGAATATTACCACAATAGCTCTCTGGGAGTCAGATGGACTCCAATTATGTTTCTCCTGATCATCTGAAGATTGAAATTCCTCATGCTCCTTGGATTCTAAATATTAACGATCCTACTCCTGAACATAATTACACAATTGTGATAGTTTGAAGAATTTCTCGGAGTAGTCTTTCTGCTTCAGTAGATGAGAGTTAGAGTGTTGTGAACAGCCTTTTAAGCCATTCGAGTCTCATAATATTTGGATCATCATCTCTCTAAGTGTTTGTCGTCCTCTTCATGTAAAAGTCTCCTATTTTCAACACTGTGATTCACATCAGTGAAACAAGCTTTGAGTAAAAGTTTCTTTGTCCGCTATCGCTCGCTCTCTCCTGAAAGAGTCAATAGAAGCCATATAGATGAACGCACACATTTGAACAGATTTGATATTAATAGTATACTCTCCAGACTCTTAGCTTGTCGCTAGAATACTCAATTTGTGCTGAGAAATACGATGATTTTAATGGAATCAGCATTAATCTACCAGTTCACTATCAGTATGAGGTGTGCATCTTCTCAAAAAGATAGCTGGCTACTTACCGCATAGCACATTCCAAGAAGAAACGGCTTCATTGCTAACTTCTACAATGCAGCATATGAAATAATGATCTTCAGTCATGAGTCTTCCAGGGATAAAGTCGAAACCTACATCAAAATATACCCATTTATGTAGAATGCTTCGAGATTCATCAGGATCTCATGGGGTGTTGGAGAAATTTATTCTTTGCGTTGTGCTGTTGTACAAATTTGATAAGAACCAAATCTGATACTATACTCTACTTTGGAGTGAGATATGTCATCATGATGATTATGAAGTTGGACAAATGAAAATATGTATGCAACTATCAGACTTCGACGTGCTGTGATTCTCTAATAACTCAATATCACGCACACATTGCTGGTGTTAAGCCCATGATTTGTTGATTGGAAGCACACTATGCCACTTTATTTAGGGTTACTGAGTATCATTCAATCTTCTCCTCGGCATTTATCACTATTAGCTTTCGTATTTACTATTGTCTTTCAGATTGCTGAACACTGTTGGCTCTCAGGACTTGCAAACCAAGAGCGCAGCTATTTCCACCTCGCCACATATGTATTAAATAGAATTACTTAGGGCCCTCTATCAAAGTGAATTAGATATTAGAGTACGAGTTCTAACTGTAGTGGTCCATTTAATTCAGAAATTCAATTTACCTTCCTCTCAGTTTGTGGTGCGATCAGGTGCAGTTGAAAACCGAAAAAGCGCTATAGAGAATGTCTCTGGTCACACCATGTAATGGAATACTGAATTGGCGATCATATGATGGCGTCATACAGACTTTGAATAGTCTAAAACTAGTATTAAGGAGAAACATGATTGGTGAGCTAATTCCCCTTGTTTGATTACCATGGGGCCGAGATTGAGGGATTCAGCTGGATTGATACTATTCACATGAAGCAGGATCGACTAATTGATCTATTCGCAGATCTGAACATGTTCCAGTCTTGCAAAAGAACGAGCGTATTTTTCCTCTTGAAGACAGACTGTCACCAATCCTCAATTCTCATATCTCGTCCCCCATAGGTCTAATATGGCTTCCAAAGATTGTAAACGCGATATAAGGATTCATTTATACGATCGGTTCTAGGTTACTTGTCATAAAGACTTCTGCAATCCGCACACCTCTAGCAACTATTCATGATAAAAACATTAATGAAGTATCAATTATGGGTATTATCTAGGTAGTTAATTATTATCCTGAATCATAAACTAATATCATTACTCCGGAAGTATCCAGCAACTATATTGCTGGAGGATTAGGACGCTGCATTTTGATAAATTATAGTCTCTCAAATTATAGCTAACTAACTCAAATACTCAAAAGATACTTGGATGGACCTGGTATGAAAGTTCACTATATCTCCTCCCTTCTTTACAAGGATGTTATGTGTGGTTCAGAGTGCTAGAAAATAGAAATGATTACCTTATATAACCGCCAGCTATAAGTATATTCAAATGGAGGTAGCGGCCTAAGATGAATCTTGTAAAAAGGAAGTTCAAGTCTACGCGGTGCGAAAGGTAAGATTCTTATAGGCTGAAAAAATGGAAAATAAAACGATACTGTGTGTGTGTATTGATATCCCCATACTACTGAACGATCAGATCAGTGGAATGCTATTTATCAGATTGAGGTTGTTCTAACTTCATGGTATCTCAACAAACAATCAGAAGTATCAGAATTCAATAATCACATATGTCTATAGTGATCTTCATTGTATTAAGACATGATCACTTGCTCTTGCTTTCCAACTTGAAATGAATTATTGTGGTGAAGAGATAGCCTGGACTGTAAACTACGAACCGAATGAATTAGACATCAGATTTATAGAATGATTTAATAATGCTGAAAGAGAAGGAATATAAACATGGCAACAAAATAGACGAAATCCTCTGATACCTTCAACCAAAAAATAACGATTAAATCAAAAGAAGAAACATTCCCAGAATCTTACCGACAGTGAGTAATAATTGTCCAGTAATTAGCCTTGAACATATGTAAGGAAGCCAGAGTCTAACATGGCAATAAACGAGAAATCCTCGTGATAATTCCAAAAATTGGCCATAATAAGAAACAATTCAGAAAATCTAAACAAGACAGATAGCGTAAAAATGTCTACAAAAGGCAAGGGTATCTCTGCCCTATGATCAAGCCTAGATATGACCTTAAGAACTGCCAATCATACAGCAAAACTAGCGGGCAAAACCTCAATCCAACATTCTATCCCCAGCCAATTCTTGACTTCATTAATATACTCTAATTCAGCCACAACGAGCACAAAGCTTCCTCCTCCCCTTACAAAAGGATGCGATTTAATTCTTCGTACAATGATACGTTTCTAGCTTTTTTGATTTTTATGGTGTAGCACACAAAATAGAATTAGAGTTTATTAAAATTGAACCAAAAGCCTGATGGTCCTTTAATTATACCTCCAAATGTTCTGTTATTATATACAACACTTCAACATAAGCTAAATTCTTAACATAAAATTTACTTTAGATTTTTACTATTGAATAAGGCAATTATTTAATGCTATAATTTTGAATTGAGTACATATTTACCATAATTTCAGCCACATTTAGCAGTAGTGTAGTACTTTTAGATATTTGTCGTCTCTTATTTTTGTCTCGATTATTCTTTGTTCTTTGCAAGGAAAGAAAGGACATATAAAAATAGATTTAAGGCCCTGGAAGCTGCTTGAGCGTGCTGAAACAATCATAATGACATCATGATATTGAAAAAGTAAGGTTCGACAAATAATGAAAAGAAGCGGCTGAACTTGTGAGAAATCTGATAAGCACAAGAAACATGCCGATATTGAAAACTCAAAAACAAAATTAAACAAAAGAATGAAAGAGGAGAAGCAAGGAAGATCGTTGCAGCAAAAGAGAGACGCACAAACGGAGGCTGAAGAGAGAAAAGTTCAAGGATTAGTAGAACGGCATAACTGCAACTCTCGCAGAAGACACACGGCTACACTGAGATGGATGAAGGCAGAGACTAAATTGCTTCCGGTGCGCACAATACAGATACTCTCACACACGAAAGCGCGCTGACATGTGCCTATAAATTGTTCATCTTTTATGTTTGCGTAAGCTCGATGATTACTTTCCCCTGAATAACATCGTGAGTATTCCCAACAGGTCATGAGAACCAAAAAGGAAGGGAAAACAAGGAAAGCACTCTGGCCCAAAAGCAATTCGGCACACGCAGGAGTAATATAGCGCTATCTGAAGGTCAAACTTGGCGGAAAGAAATGCAGTATTGCACCGCTCATAATTGCAAAATACTGAAACCATTCTGACTACATCCACAGGATGGTGATAAAGAGTCACAGCTCTAAGGCCTCTAGGTGAACACAAATCATTTTTGAAAAGGAAGACTTTGTAAAAATATATGTTGATGGCTATTGTTGAGTTAGTTTATTGCATTAACACCCAAAACGTGATGTTGTCATGTTAATTTCACTTTTCCCACCGCTATTAAGATAAGTTTAAAATTATATGCTGCATAGCTCTTATTAGAACTACATTTATATTGTCCGAAAAATACAATCAATTTCTCAGTATCTTATGACATGTTGTTAACTTTTTTCTTTTGCAAAGGTAAAGTTAAAAAATAATAATGATGGAATAGCATAATTGATCACATTCTGTTATTGGTACTGCCGTGCATCAGCTTTCAAAGTATTCCGGCCTTAAATTTAATATTCTTGATAGGTTACATCATTGGCATTCTTAATTATATTGGATTTCTATTTGCATGTGGCTGGCCTTCCCTATCTGATTGCTCATGTTCAAAAAATCTTTCCTATTTCTTGCATCGGATTAAATGTCTTGACATTTCTGGATCATTTTTCAATTTCAAATGTTTTGCAAGACCTAGAAAAACTCTGTTGAATGTAATCCTATTTCTTTTATTTTATTAAAGAGAGAGCATTTTAGGCCCAGCATCAAAATGTTTTACGAGAAATAATAGGAACTGTCAAACTGCTACACAAAAACATCTATGCGAATATAAGCATGCTCCTATGAGATGTCTACCTAACAAACCTATAGACTGACGAAGACATGCAAGAAGAAGGAGTAGCAAGGCAAAAAGTACATTCCGCTATTGTGGCATAAAGAGCTAACCTATAAGAATATTGTAATGTTTCAACTTTAAAAAAAATCAAATACGCTTTCAAAGTGCATGTTATCTCCTTCTATGAATAGCAACAAACAACACCCTAATACTTGTAAAAGCCAACTCTGATCTCTTGAGATATTCTTATCCCTGCATAATACGGCCTTAAGGATTTTGTCTCCTTTTGTAAAAAATTCAAGGAGAGTAACCATCCGAAGAAGGTGCTCTCGATCGATCAATTACTTAAGAATTTATGAAGTAATTCCAACCGGATACACGTCAGAGGTGCCATCATGATTAATACTCAATTTCATCTCTAAGGCTGTTGTACAATTTCCCCCTAACTAAAATATCATTATCGTCAAGTATCTATACATATATAAACTCAATTAGTCTTGTCACCCAGTAACAAATAGGATTTACAGGTGGCCCATTAGATTCAATAGGTGGCTTCAACGATATTAAGTAATTTTTCAACAGAAGGGTTCAAGAGCTAGCGATGCCAAAATGTAGCATACTATATTTTCCAGCACCTTATTCTTTCTCTCCACATCAATTTTATTGCCTAATGAATACTTATTAATAACAAGTAATAATAAAAGCTACTAAATCCATCAATTAAATTGTATTGGATAAAATGTCTCATGGTTGTCTTAGCGTATACATATTCCAAGAGATCATTCATCCTACGTGTGCCTTAGCAATTAGAACTCGCTTAATTACCAGAGTTTCTTACATAAAATAAGGAAAACTATTATATCAAATGACCTCATTATTGAAGTGAATTATTTCATTCAATACTAAACGGAAATTCACAGGACTTCTTACAAGATTTTGCTTCTTATAAGCACCTTATAGTTCTTTTGGGAACTAAATCCAGAATATTCAAAATCAAAGCTTGTAGCAAATTACGCTTCCGCCACATGCCTCATAATAATGCTCCTCGCCTTTATCATCCTTACGCTTTAACCTCACTTAATTCAGTTGGCTCGCTTCAAGGCTCTGCATAGCGAGTATATTATACTAGCTATATTAATATATATCATATGATATATATATAATATATATACTATTATATATTATGTTTAAAGCTATTCCTTGGTGCTGCAGTTATATGTATTCCTAATATCTTTTATGGGAGATTCTTTTTTTTCTGAGTAAAGTAAAATATTGGCCTAATATATTCATGTAAATGCAGAGGGAAGAGGTTAAGGTGATGAAATCATTCTCACCAACCTGCAATTTAGATTCCAAAGGAATCTTTCAGGCCGCAAACGGTCACATTCAATGTATTCTCACAGGTTTAAAAACTTCTATTTAAAAATTTTGATTTGCAGTTCGTTCCTGAAACCATGATTATCTGGGCCAAATCCCTATATTAATTGTTTATGATAATTGTTGAAGTGCAAATTGTGCGCATCCAATATATCCAAAATTCATTTTGGATTGACTAAATTATCATCTATATATTTTTTGGGATAATTCAATTCGAAACACATCCAAAGTAAAAATCGATTGGATTGACCCACCAGTGTGGGCCTCTTTCACTCACACTCCTTATCATAATGTGCGGTTCAAGAAGCGACTGAAATTGATAAGAGATGTTGATTTTTGCAGTCTTAATCAGGTGTTTACTTATTGTCGCTGCCTATTGAAGTTAGATCTGCAATTCTTGACACAAATAATCAAATTGGATATTTTCAGACACCAATTTATTGAGAGGTGTCTGGGACCCATTATGTTGGGTTGCTTCGCTTATTATATTCAGAAATCTTCTTCCAGATCCTTTCGAATGGTTAAACTCCTGCTATGCGCCCATCTTCCAAAGTTCTTAAGAGGATCCATTACACTTTTTGACTTTGGAAGGAGTATTTTCATATTGATATTTTTTATGAAACCGTATTTGGAATGATACCGAAATATAGTCCCAAATTGTACCCTTGCCTGATATTCCTGCTATGTAAGCATGGCATCATTGTTATGAAACAAGATAATGGTAGGGTTTACTCTTATGTGCAATACTTCAGTAATCTGTAATTATATTATATGTACATCAGTTAGAAAATGGAGCTTCAGTAGATTTTCATTTGATTTTGATCACAGGTTTATGATGATCAGACGGGAAATATATTGAATCGACTTAGGGCAACTTACCTTATGGAGCTCACAGCTGTAGTGGGGTAGAATTTCCCTTGGAGAAGAAATCATACTTGGCTTCTAAATGACTTACGGGCAAGAAAGAATACACTCTATCAAAAGCTAAATTCTGCCTCCACAGAAACCCTTAAGAAGAGTAACAAAAAAGTGTAAGTCACGATAACAATAAATATTGAATGTGTGGATGGGATTCCACATGTAGGGTTGTGATGACCCCCGATGTCTGGAGTATTCTCTATTTCCAGATAAATTTTTACAATTTTTTGTGAGAAATGCACCCAAGGGCACAAAAGTGTCTTAATTTGAGTCCCAATTTAGTTTTAAATCAAGGTACATTTGGAAAGTTCATACACCATTAAGGAACAAAATAATTATTGAAATATTTACCTAAATTTATATAGTCAAAACAAAGCACCTCACGAAAGAAAATCCAATCGAATAGAAGGTTGTCAAATTTGGATGCTTTGTCACTGGTAGTCAAAACTTTCAATATGATCAAAACCGGTCGGTAATTCTTAACATTGATGGTGTTTGAGGGATTTTGACAAAAATAACAACATGCTACACCAAGACTAAATTTCCTCATTTGTAAAGAAAAGGGGACCTAAAGTAAGAAAATCTATAAAATATGAATGAAATCTTAGGAATTTTATAATGACATCCCAAGGTTTATGCACTCATCGACACAATTTATGCTGCTGTCAAAGCAACGATGTGTCAACTATCATTAAACAATGAGGGCGGATGCACAACCAGCGAAACTCAAACGTTTCCAAATGTGTTCCACACTAAATAAATGTTGTTGCACCAATTGACTAAAAACATCAATTCCCACCTTGCTAATAGGTCGTTGCACCTCATCGCAACATGCTTGTGCCCCATATGCCAACAAGGTTATAGTCTCAATATATCTCACCAACACCAACCTCTTATCACTCAATAATAACACTAGACACCCTCCCTCTAGAAATACCAAGAATCATTAACCTTTCACACTAACAAGGTTCGCCCACTATTCAATATATAATCTCTCGACCACCAAAAAAAGGGCCTTCGCCCTCTCATTAGCAATATGTTCGATGCCATTGACACTCCACAGACTGTTATCTATTGTCGCAAAAATAGGCTCCAATCACCAGTTGAAACCACAAGGTAAATTTCCCATTTGCAATAACAACTGGTTGTCGGTCTTTGCTCGCGTAACCAGGTCATCATTATGTGGTTGATACCACTACATCTAATGATCAATGCCACTAAGCCGTCAATGAAACGTACATCGTCATACTCAAATGATTTTATGCGGTAACGTTACAAACACACAAAATCATGGCTTCCCGTGACAACTAACAAAGATTTCATATATCCAACAACATGATATGCCCAACATTTTACACGATATCAAATTTTCTACACATAAGCAATGCTAGTCATGAGGACTACAAGTCAACGCTCACATCTCAATATCCAATGTTGGTGCCTTACAAATGCCAACACAAAGCGCCATTTCCTCTCATTGTTAACCCAATGTCGAACGCTCTGCTATGCACATCAACGTAGCGAAACCTAGTGACATTACAAACATTATTGAATTGACATACAATAAATTCATAGACCCCACCCAATAATTACAACATATTGCTTGCTATGAAACATCCACTTATAAATCCACGACTACATGGAGATTGTTGTGCAGTCAATAAAATATATTTTGGTCCACACCAACACCAACCAATGTTGTTTCTTCACAATACACACCCAACACACTCGCTGCACTCTGCCTACATCACACATTTGACATATGGAGGTTGTGCTGGCAATGTAAGATTGAGCGTAGACGTGTTAAATAGAAAGTCGAGTTAAAGCTCGAGTCACCCCTAGCTTGAGTATAATTAAATCAATGTTCGAACAACCTCAATTATTATTAAAAGAGAAAAAATAATTTTGATTCACAATAATCTATTATAATAAACACTTATAACATTCAATAAAAATATCACTTGATATTAAAAATAAATATTTTTAAATATTTTAATAGGTTTATACTTGAACTTTTAAATTCTAATTAATTTATAATATTTCTTACGTAAATACTTTGCAATAGAGTGTGTCTAAACCTCTAACTTCATTTGCTCGATCAAGTTCAGCTCACTACCATTCTGATTCTAGACTCGAATTCCAACTCTTGCGGGTCTTGTTTTGCATTACACTCCTAAAACTGAAGGTGATCGAAGTTGGCCTTCCCTAAGACTACTAAACAAGAACAAATCTTCTGATAGATCAGGGACCAATTGAAAGAAGAATAACGTGGTGTGAACACCCAGTGTAATCTGAATTTCTTATATTTAACTTGTGTTGAATGAGATATATTAACGACTCATACATATATCTTAGTATCCCTTTATGCTTTAAGTATAAAAAGTGACACATCAAAATGTTGATGCTCAAATTGATCATACTAATACAATACTTTAATAATATAATAATAATAATAATATATACATACCTAATAAGATTATATTCCAAGGAAAGGAGAGAGAGAGAATTCATACTATCGATTTTGTTGATCATAAGAAAAAAATGCAACATAAAATTCATTTCTTGACTCAAATCATCAATCATTCGTGGCTAGCCTTTGACTTAATCATAATTTTTCAAATAAATAAATAATATCCTCATTCGACCGTATAAATGACCTTATTTGCCTAGTTTGAGATTTATAATTTTCACCAATAACTATGCTTTAATCGAATGTAAATCTAACTGTTTCTACGGCAACTTTTTAGTACAATTTAGTACAAGATTTCTTAAAGATAACAAAAAATAATGATAAATATCCCAAACAAAACATTGTAGTTCATGCTCCTAATAGTGAAGATAATTCATGAAATTATTGATGACAGACATTGGTTCGACCAATAAACTTAAATGAAGTTAGCAAGCTGCAGTTCAGAATAACTTGTTCAAGAGGGTGATTAAAAAACTACATTGTTGCAACTTCATAGCCTTCAGTTTCATTAAACTTAGAGATAATACTTCAGAAAAAAAAATATTTAACTAGTGATTAAGTTATATTATCTATTACAAAATACTGACTAGAATCGCCCTGACCTGCATACAGTGAGGCTCCCCTATTGAAGAGGAAGTTGCAATCTCAACGACAAATATAAATTTATCTATTTCATATAAGGAAAAACACTCAAATTATACCAAATTTCACCGCAGAAATCCTAAAGTTGTTCATCAAATGTTGATAATAAGAGAAACATGTAACTTCATGTACTGGTTGGAAGGAACACCCTATGGAAGTTGTTAGCTGTGAGTTTTCTTCTGCAAGTCGGACATTTTTTCTGGGATTGAAGAGCTTGCTTGATACAGGTTTGACAAAAAATATGGCCGCAGATGGTCGAACATGGATCGACCAGTGAGCTCATGCAAATGGGGCAGCTGAACACAGGCTCCTTTTGCACCACTATCTCCTGCACAGTTCGATGGTTTGCGGCGTTTCTCCTCTGGCAAGATTCACAAAATTTTCAGGACCGCAATATGAATAACTTCGTTAAAAATAATAATAATAACTTGTGATGAAGATGAGTTTTATAGTCAAACATCCTTAAAGTGAATACAACTGTAAATTATAAGGCCGCAGTACATTAAAATAGAACATAGACTGATTGTTGCGTATAAAGTGTACATCAATTACATCCAAAAGTTGTTCATAATATAATGTGCAATGACCATCTTAATAATTTTTCTATTAGATTAAGGCTTCATTTGGTTCTTCCTCCTCTTTTGTAAAAGATAGTTTTAGAAACAATGGTTAAGGGAATAGAGTTTTCAAACGAAGAAGCAGATATTCAAAAAGCTAGAAAAATGAAGTTTCCGAAAAAGTATTTCTATAGAAGCGTCTCATCCAAATAGAGACCAAAAAATAATTTCTTCGTTTTTAAATAGAGAAGGAAAAAGAACGCGGACAGAAATGAGGCCTAAAGCTCCATTTAAACAATATTACAACTGCAAATGGAGATTGGGACCACCTGGGAACATATGTGTAGAATCTGTCCAACTCATGTATAATTTTAAAATGGAGGTTCAAACATAAGAAAATATCAATAGATATGCATCACTGCATATAATTCTGATAATTGTAGGAAATATTCTAATATACATCTATCCAGGCTACAGAATACCATATGGTGCAACGGAAATAACTTTGCAGTCCTCTCGATTACAAACAATAAAAGCAAGCATTACATTAGAAATGACTCATTCTTTTCTTTCAAGGTTTACATTGTTAAAGTTCGCTGCCACATTTAACTCATTGTTCAAGTTGCCTCGTGAATTAACTAAGTTGCACAACCTGTCACTCTCTATCAATATTGTTGTTTCCATTTTCAAATCAATGTGCTCATTGAGGCAACAATGTTAAGCAGAAGTACACAATAATTGGAAATAAAATACACCACAATTACGTAAGAAATTAACAATAGATGCCAATAAAATAAACTGTTGAACTAAGTTAGAACTACTCACTCACACAAGCTCAATCACCCCTTCAACTTTTACGTCCTCCACAAATGTTATTTCAAGCATACTACCATCTTTTTTTCTTTTGAATTTTTAAAATATAGTAAAACATCATCAGTTTTACGATACCTATAATACTGATTGCGAAGGCCAGAAGAGCACTCTTTTTGAAAACCATCTTAAAACTAGCTTGCTACCGAGAGCTGGATGAATAGTTCTACAGAGATGGCTAGCTTCATACAAGGGCTCATAACATTTTTTTTTTTAAGTTTTCAATATTAAATATACATTTTGGTCTATGTAACAAAAAGCGATCAATGCTAAAACTGTAAGCTAGTTTATAATGACAATTTTGCAAATAGTTAAAATTTAAGTATTACATATTCCCCAAATATAATATATTGATTTAATATATGTTGATCAGAGCCATATAACTACAAATTGTTACTATAAATTAGCTTCCAGTTTTAGCATTGATAACTTTTTGTTACATAGACCAAAATGTATATTTAATATTGAAAACTTTTTTTTAAATGTTATGAGCCCTTATATAAAGCTGACCACCTCTGTAGAACCATTCATCTAGCTCTCGGTAGCAAGCTAATTTTAAGATGTTTTCCGAGAAGAGTGCTCTTCTAACTTTCGCAATCAACATTCTAGGTATTGTAAAACTAATGATGTTTTACTATATCTATAAAAATTCGAAGGAAAAAAAAAGGATGGAAATGTGCCTGAAATAGCATTTGTAGAGGACGTGAATGTTGACGGGGTGATTGAGCTTGTGTGAGGGAGTAATCCTAGCTTAATTCAACAGTTTATTCTTTTGAAATCTAATGTAAATTTCTTACGCAGTTGTGGTTTACTTTATTTCCAATTATTGTGTACCTCTGCTTAAAATTGTTTCCTCGATGAGCTCATTAGTTCAAGCGTGCAAAACGTGGAAGTCCAAGCGTGATTGAGCTTGACGTGAAAGTCCAAGCGTCCAAGCAGGATTCCAAAATTCCCATCTAAAATCCAACAAAACTATAAATTCCTAATGTAATTCTATATGATTAGATTGTGCACTGTTTATGGTGGAAATCAAATGTTGTGTGCTTTGGTATGGAAATTGAATTGTGTTGCTTCGTGAATTAATTTGTGAAGCACATTAAATATGCCCATATTTTTTGACAAATATCAAATACTTAATCCATAGGCACATAATATTTCCAAGCAGTGCAAAATTATGCAAATATGAAAACCTATAGTCATCCAATATGCAAGTGTGCATTTATGTTGCTTTTGTTGTCTTAAACTTTCTTTTTTCTATATAAATATTCTTGTTATGATGATCATATTGATAATTGGATGTGTTTACCATTGAGTGTCATTTAGATTCAGCTCTTGAATTCCCTAATTGAGTTTTTTTCAAGTTCCCTCATTCAACACCTTGTAGTTTTTCGATGTTTTATATTAAACCAGAATTTTGTCTCTTTGTTTTCGAAAACCTTTATTGTAGCTCTATGACTTTGATGTTTAATTCCTTTATCTTGCAAATGAAGCTAGTGGCAAGAAGTGTTGTCGTCTTGTATAAAAAATGTGATCCTTTTTTCCTTCTACAACAAGTAAAGTGTTGCCTTCGATTTCCTTGCAGTAGAGGTATTTAGTTGCTAATCGTTTCCATTTATTTATGGTTTTACAGTAGCACAAAATGAAATATTAATAAAAAGAAAATTTGGATTTAGAAACTTATTGTTTTGTTGCAATTAAGATTGAAAACTTGTAGTTACAAGGGCTATTAAAAAGCACGAACAACTGATTTTTGACTTGCTTATTATGAAAAACAAGTTTAATATATATACACACACACACACTTTAATTTTACTTTATAAAAATAATTTATATACTTTTTTTGTTTGTGTGTATGTTTAATTTAACCCAAAAAAAAGAGAAAATGTTCAAAATGATCACTCAATTCTTTGTGAGGGACCAAAATGGTCTCTAACTCTTTTGAGGGACCAATTTGGTCTCTCAACTCTTTAAAATGATGCCTCTTTGATCTCCCGTTAACTTTTAATAGAAAATTCGGATGCGTCGAATTTACCACATGGGTATAATTGGAAAAAAAAAACATAACCTTTGATTTTCATTATAGACATCAGTAAGTCATTGAATCCTTTGAACCCTCCAGGAGCGTCGAAACCCCAACAACATCGTACAGCAGCTTTAAGTCCCACATCGCGCAGCGCAGCAAGCGTTGACCACAACTTTGACCCCGACATACCGTAGGGCACACATCGAGCACATTTGGATTCAACCATTGAATTTGAGTCATAAAGCGTCATATATTTATTAAAACTTTCTGCTTATTTTGATTCAAAAGGATTTACATATGATATTATTTATTTAGAGAAATCATATGCAAATAGATATTATTTTTAATTTAGTCACACATATTTTTATCAATCATATTTTTGAAACATTTAATAAAACTTTTGAAATTAAAACTAAAATTATTATTTTTTTATTAAAGAAACATTTAATAATTTTTTTGACTTATAATTACTTGAAAATTACATTCAATGAACAATTTAATTAAAAAATAATCAAAATACTCTCACATTTAAAACCATTAACTTCAACATTAGATGTTAGGATAAAAAAAATCTAATTTTAAAGAATTGAGGGACCAAATTAGTCCCTCAAAAGAGTTGGGAATGATTTTGATCCCTTACAAAAAGTTGAGGGACTATTTTGGTCCCTTTTCTCTTAAAAAATAGATTTTAACATATTTTATAATTTGAGCCAAATTCAAGTCGAACAAGCTCGTTGAAGTTTGAAAACATCAAACACAAACATGATTACAAACAATATAGAACACAGGATGCTTTAGAATAAAATAAAATTTGAATGAGCAAAACACAAACACATATTAAGCTCACCTAACTTCATCTCCTTTACACCCTAATTTGCATGTACTTCACTTCGGAAACAATAACAACGACAACAAGCCTATATCCCACTATGCGGGATCAGCTATATGAATCTTTTTTCACCATTGTGTCCTACCAAAAATCAAATTATCATTTAAATCTAATAATAATGGCATTCTAATACTTTCTAATCAAGTCTTTTTAAATCTACCTCTACCTTTCTTAATATAAGTCAAATCTAATACATCAACTCTAATACAGTACTTAACATTTGTTAAATTGAAACATACAATATTTAACCAAATCTTAGAGGATTATACCCAGTTTTTTATTTTGGATCTTTGGGTTATAAATCAAACCCTACATACATGTAATTTCAATGACTTACTGAAATATATAATTTATATATATAATTATATTTTATAGTTTATCATAGTTTCATCAGGTGTGGTGCAAGTCTTAATGACAAGACCTGAGGGATACTTCTCATTATAACGGCGTGAAGCCTAAATCTTAGAATTTGTGGTTTCCATCATTGTTTTGTCATCATGTTTTATAATTGGCTCTTGTACATGCTTAAGATTTTGTCCAGAATGTTACATATTGGTTTTCAAACACAATGTGGTTTGACCAAGTATTTAAGAATATACAGGAGTTGATACTTATGTCAAAAAACAAGGTGGTTTGACCAAATATTTTCCAATTTCGATTGGATAACATCAAGGATCAACCTTCAGCTCATATATTTTTGTTTTAGTCATGAATATTCTTACTAGACATTTGCCTAGCGTATGTTTTTTGTCGATGGTATTCTTCTTATTGATATAACTAGAGAGGGAGTTGAAGGAAAACTTGAATTATAGAAGCCAACCTTAAGAGTCCAAATTTTTTCGTTTAAATAGATCTAAAACCAAATGCATGGAGTGTAATTTTAAGTCATAGATCTAGTGGAGGAATGGTGACTTTGGATGATCATGTCATTAATAAGAGTACACGTTTTACATATCTTTAATCTATTGTTCAAAATGATGGTAAAATAGATGGGGATATTATTATTAGAATTCAATTGGATGATTGAAAGTGGATGAATGCATCAGACCTATTGTATGACAGAAAAGTTCCTCTCAAAGTTAAGGGAAAATTCTATATGATGGTGGTGAGACTAAGCAATGCTTTATGGTGTGGAATGTTGGACATTAAAAGGAAGCATAAAATTAAGTATTGTAGAGATGTTGATGCTCAGGGTGGCTTCACTCTTAGAGACAAAATGCGAAACGAGCATTATACGGAGTAACTCTAGTGGAAGATAAGATTAGAGAGTCATCTTTAATAATTTGGTCACATAAAACATCAGCTAGGAGAGTGCATGTATTAGATTTGGCCTATGTTAAAAAGGTAGAGGTAAACCTAAGAAAACATAGTTAGAAAATATTAGAAATGAACTTTTTTATTAGATTTAAATGAGAAATTGACTATTAACAAGACACAATGGAGAAAAAGTATTCATATGGCCAACCTCACGTAGTGGGATAAAGGCTTGATGTTGTTGTTACATATTGATTTTTATTTTTAGGTGTGAATCTAAATTATAGTGGAATACTTGAGTTCTCATAGGAAATACTTGAGTTCACAAGTAACCCTATGGGAAATACTTGAGTTCTCAAGCAAACCTAATAGAAATTGGTGAAAACAATGGGAAATCTTGTTGATTTCTCCAAAGAGAAATCATCAAGACAAAGCAGAAATTTCAGAAAAACTGGAAAGAAACACATGAAACTTCTTCTATTCAATCCACGAACAAGAAAAGCAATATAAGATACAAGTTTCTTCGATTCGAGAGGAAGAAACAACTCTCCAATTCTCAAGCAAAGCCTAGAGCCCAAAAAGAACAAACCCTATATCTCAAATCTCTTCCAAATTCAAGATGAAAAGCAAACCCTAACAAAAAAGAATAATTAAATCCAAAGGACCCTTACAAAAAGACTAAACAACCATTAATCCAAACTTTTCCTCCTAAACAACGATTACATTAAGCAATTGGGCCCACTAGGGCATTTGCCCCCCTCCCCTTGGTTCCGCCCCCACTTGGCTTGGGCCACCTGCTATAGCAGTGAATCGGTCCAGGTTGGACTGGTTCAACCGGCCCCTCATGGGCTGGCCTAACAAGTTCTCAAACTTTTTTGTGATACATCACATTTTCGTGACTTTTATATTATCATTTGGAATATTTAAGTATCTTTTTTTTTTCTGATTTTGCATCAAAAGAAAGTACACTTTGATTAAATTGAAGGTTGGTAAACAATAATTTTTTATATTTATGTGTTTCTTTATGCATCTTGTCCTAATTTTATATTAGTGAACCCTATACCCTAGGACGTTCTACATCATGTGTTC
>NW_021319622.1:22373-29816 GCF_001605985.2 Dendrobium catenatum
TAAGATTATTAAATTATGAATGATTTTTGCTCTATCCGAGATTTAAAAAAAATCTTTTAATTATTAAAAATAGTTCGTTTATATTCTTTGCTCCATATTAGGAATGATAACATCATATATGTAAATTTTAATTCTATTAATTTTTAATAATATTATTATTTATTACATCATCATGTTCAACCAGTAAAACATGAACCTCTCCTTCTTTCGATTCGTTCTTCAGTCCCCGGTTTTCACAACCTTGGTTGTAATCTTCCATAGAGTTGCTTTTAGTTCACATTAAATTGAAGATTTGTTTTACTACATAGTATTTTTTTAACTTTACCCAACAATGTAAATTAAATCATCTTTAGGTATCTATAAATTCAAGAAACTTTGTTTTCCTATTTAGTTGTTCTATCCATTTTACTAAATCATGAACTTAAATTTTCTGGATGTTGACCACACCCAAAGTTTTAATTGCAGGATGATTCTGATTTTAAATCAAGTATCCATGATTTTGTGATTGCACCAACTGTGGAGAAACAAAATAAGAGTCCCCAGGCAGCAGAAGAAATTCACAATGCCTGGTCAAGCGATGAAGTTAGATCTAATAACCTTATAGCATTGGAATCTGAAATTGATCACGTTTCTCAGGGAACTGAAAAAGCATTTTCATATGTGGATGTATTTGAAAATAAAGCTTCTGATAGTGTTGCTCGCCATGATGGATCTGAAGAAGGCGAAGAGCCATCTGATGCAGTACAATGTTTGTACGGATGTGATGTTGTTGGTATCTCTGATTCTGCTGGTGCTAAGCCCAGCTGTGATGAGACCATGACTGAGTTTAAAGGATCCAACATTGACCCTCCATATATGGTAGAGGATCATATTTTCTGCAAAGAAGATGAAATTCCCAGCCTTGGGGTAGAGGATCATATTTTCTGCAAAGAAGATGAAATTCCCAGCCTTGTAAAAGAACGTCCTTCTACTACTCCCTGTGTAGTAGAAGAATTTCTCAGTGTCTGCCCAGTAGATGAAGTTAGGCATAACAGCCTTAAGCCATTTGAGTCTCAAATTGGTCACACTTCTTGTGGCGCTGTAAAGTTATTTTCAAATGTGGATACATCAGAAAACAAAGCTTGTAAAACTCTTGTCCGCTATGATGTTTCTGAAGAGGGCATGAAGCCATATGATGACGCACAACATTTGAACAGATTTGATATTACTGGTATATCAGATATTGCTTGTGTAAAGTCTATTTGTGCTGAGAACATACGTGATTTTAATGGATCCAGTATTGACCATTCATATACAGTTGAGGTTGATTTCTCCAAAGGAGCTGGCATTCCCAGCCTTCCAAAAGAACGGGCTTCTGCTACTCCACATGCAGTAGAAGAAATTCTTAGTGGCTGTTCCAGGGATAAAGTCAGAACCTCCAACCTTATACCATGTGAATCAGAAATTCATCAGACTTCTCATGGTGTTGAGAAATTATTTTCGCATGTGGATACATTTGAAAGAAAATCTTCCCTGAGTATTGGTCATCATGATGATTATGAAGTGGACAATGAAACATATGATGCAACACAACTTTCGGACGGCTGTGATGCTATTATATCAGAAATTGCTGGTGTTAAGCCCAGTTGTGATGAGACCATGCTTTATTTTAAGGGTTCTAACATTGATCTTCCATTTACACTAGTTGATACTATTGTCTTTAAAGATGCTGACATGCTCAGCCTTGCAAAAGAGCGAGCTTCCACCACTCCCCACATAGTAGAAGAAATTCTTAGCGCCTCTTCAAAGGATAAACTTAGAGTGGCTAATCTAGTGTCATTTGATTCAGAAATTCATCACACTTCTCAGTGTGGTGCGGATGCATTTGAAAACGAAGCTTTAGAGAGTCTCGGTCACCATGATGGATCTGAAGAGGGCGAAGAGCCATATGATGCATCATACAGATTTGATGTTACTAGTATAGGAGAAACTGTTGGTGCTAATTCCCCTTGTGATACCATGGCCGAGATTGAGGGATTCAGCTTTGATCTTTCACATGAAGAGGATAATATTGTCTGCGAAGATGCTGACATTCCCAGTCTTGCAAAAGAACGAGCTTTTGTCCTCGAACAGCTTCACCAATCAATGATTCTTCTCACCCCAAGGTCTAAGGCTTCCATGATTAACGGATTAGATATCATTTCAGATGGTTTTAACTCATCGCCTCTAGGCATATTCCAGAACATGGACATGGGTATTTCTCTGGAGCATAATAATCCTGACATAAAACATTTTACGGCAAGTTCCAGCATTATGCTGATGGATGGACCTGCTTTTGAAAATATGTTTTGCAATAATGAATCAAAGTTGGATGGACCTGGTTTTGAAAGTTCACATTCTCTATCCTCTTCAAGTGTTAGGTGTGGTTCAGAGTTGCAGAATATTCCTTTAACCCCGCCAGCTATAAAATTCAGCCATGGAAGGCTATCTGGGAAAAGGAGTTCAAGTTCTGTGAAAGTTAGTTCTAATACTGAATATACATGTTTCCGTATTGATGAAAATTCCCCCACTACTGAAGAAAATGTGGATGTTGTTCAGTTGGGTTGTTCTACTCATGGTACTTCAACAAATATTGAAGTATCAACAAATAGCAAACCATTGTCTGATGTGACTTCATTGTATAAAAATGACACTTGTTTTCTTTCCAACTTGAAGGAATTTGTGGTGAGAGATAGTCTGGAATCTGTAAACTCGGATATAGCATCCAGTCTTGGATTTGAATATGCTGGAAGAGAGTCTAACATGGCAAATAAAGAGAATCCTCTGTACTCAAATGCGATAAAAGAACTTCAGAAATCTACCAGAACAGTGAGTAAAATGTCCAGTCTTGGATTTGAATATGCTGGAAGAGAGTCTAACATGGCAAATAAAGAGAATCCTCTGTACTCAAATGCCATAAAAGAACTTCAGAAATCTACCAGAACAGTGCGTAAAATGTCTAAAAGGCCAAGGGTATCTTGTAGATCAAGTGATAGAATTAAGAACTGCCAAAACATAAGAAAAGGGTGCAAACCATCCAACATTCTATCCAGCATATCTTCATTAATTCCTCTAATTCAGCAAAAGAAGCAACAAGCTCTTCCCTTACAAAGTGAGTGATTTTCTTGTATGATAGTTTCTATCTTTTTTGTTTTTTTATGTGAGAAACAAAATGAAGGTTTTTAAAATTGAACCAAAGTGATGCGTCCTTTATACCTCAATGTTCTGCTTATTATTCAACCATCTTCAACTATAGATAATTCTACATAAAATTTACTAGATTTACTTATGATAAGGCAATTAATTTTGTTTATTTGCATTGTAGTACAATTTCACTATTTCAGCCATTTTTAGCAACTGTGTATACTTTGAGATTTTGTCGTCTCTTATTTTTGTCTCTTATTTTTGTTCTTGCAGGGAAGAAAGACATAAAAGTTAAGGCCCTGGAAGCTGCTGAAGCTGCCAAGCGACTTGAAGATCAGATGAAAATAGAACGCGAGAAAAGAAAAGAAGCGGTGAAACTTGAGCGGGAAAAATTGAAGCAAGAAAATGCCAAACTATTGAAACTCAAACAAAATAAAAAAGATGAAGAGAGGAGGAAGAAGGAAGATGTTGCAGCAAAGAAGAGACAAAGGGAGGCTGAAGAGAGAAAAGTTAAGGATAGAAAAAGGCAATGCATTGAAGAAACAAGGACACTGCAGAGAGAAGGCAGAGACAAATTGCATTGTGAGAAAGCTGAGAAAGATATTCAACAGAAAGCCATGGTATAATTGTTCATCTTTTTTGTTTGCTGCTTAGACTTATTCTCCCTGTATAAAATGTGTGATTCCCACAGGATGAGAAACAAAAAGGGGGAAAACAAGGAAAGAATGGTGGCCAAAAGAAATTGGAAAGAGGAGTTAATGCTACTGAAAGTCAAATGGCGGAAGAAATGCAGTATTGCACCGTCCAACTTGCAAATACTGAAACCATTCTGGGTGGTGATAAGAGTCAAGCTCTAGAGGCCTCTGGTGAACACAAATCATTTGAAAAGGTAAGACTTTGTAAAATATATGTTGATGGCTATTGTTGGTTAGTTTATTCATAAAAAAACTGATGTGCATTTAATTTCACTTTTCAGTATTAGGCTTAATTTGAATCCTTTTCCTTTTCAAAGGTAAAGTTAAAATTATATGCTGATAGCTCTTATTAGCTAATATATTTATAAATTTTCCGAAATACAATCAATTTCTCAGTATTATGCATGTTGTTGAACTTTTCTTTTGCAAAGGTAAAGTTAAAATAATATGTGGATAGCCATTATTGTCCATTCTGTTATATGGTCTGCAGTGCAGTCAGCTTTAGTATTAGGCTTAAATTTAATTTCTGATGGTCATCATTGGCACTTTTAATATATTGGATTTCTATTTGCATGTGCCTGGCCTTCATCTCCTGATTGCCATGTCAAAATCTTTCCTATTTTCTTGCATGCATTTGTCTTTGACATTTCTGGATCATTTTTCAACATTTCTGTTTGAAGCCTGAAAGGAACTCTGTTGATTTGTATCCTTTTCTTTCTATTTTATTAAGGGAGTTGGCCGCTCAAATGTTTTACGAGAAATAATAGAAGAAACTGTCTCTGCTACACAAACATCTCTGGAATTGCAGTCATATGAGATGTCTCCATACCAAACCTCTGATGACGAAGACATGGAAGAAGATAGCAGGCAAAAAAAGTACATTCCGCTATGGGCAAGGTAACCTTAGATTTGTAATGTTCAACTTAAAATAAATACGCTTTTCAAAGTTGATGTTCTCTTTTGATAGCATATACTTGTAAAAGCCAACTCTGAATCTTTGAGATATTCTTCCTTTGACATAACGGCCTCAAGGTTTTGTCTCCTTTATGTAAATTTTCAAGGAGTCACCTATCCGAAGAGTGCTCTCGTACGATCATACTTAAGATTTTATGATGTAATTCCAACCGTACACCAGAAGGTGCATCAATGATTAATACTTCAATTTCATTTCTCTTAAGGCGTTTGACAATCTCCCCTACTTAAATATCATTCTCGTCAGTATGCTTACATATAACTCATAGTCTTGCACCAGACAAATAGGATTTTACAGGTGGCCCATATAGATTCAAATGGTGGCTCCCAAGATATAGTAATTTTTCCAACAAGGGTTCAAGAGATGGGTGCCATGTAGTACTTTATTTTGTACAGCACTTAATTTCTTTCTTCCAATTAATTTATTGCTATGATATTATTTGTAACAGTCTAAACTCTCAATCATCAATAAATTGTTTGGCATAATGTCTCATGGTTGTCTTAGCGTAACTTTCCAAGAGATCATTCATCCTACGTGTGCCTTAGCATGAACATGCTTAACTTAAGAAGTTTCTAATAAAATGGAAACTATTATATCAAATGAAGCCTCATTATTTGAGTGATTTATTTCATTCTACTCACGGGATTTCACAGGATTCTTACAAGAATTTTTGGCTTTTTAAGCAAACTTAGTCTTTTGGGCAACTAAACCAGATTTTCATCAAAGCTTGTGCAAATTCGTTGTCACAATGTTTATAATGCTTCGCCTTTATCTTTAGCTTTACCTCACTTTTTAGTTGGCTGCTTCAAGCTTGCATAGCGAGTATATATATATATATTATGTTAAAGCTAGTTCCTTGTTGCAGTTATTGTATTCTAATATCTTTATGGGGATTTTTTTTTTCTGGAAAGTAAATAATATTGGCCTAATATCTGTAAATGCAGAGGAGAGAGGTTAGGTGAAATCATTCTCACCAACCTGCAATTAGATCCAAAGGATATCTTTAGCCGCAAACGGTCATTCAATGTTTCTCAAGGTAAAACTTCTATAATTTTGTTTGCAGTTCGATTCCTGAATATTTGATTATTGGGCCCAAATCCTCTTATAATTGTTATGATAATTGTTGAAGTGCAATTGTGGCATCCAAATATATCCAAATTCATTTTGGATGACTAAATTTCTTATATATTTTTTGGATATTCAATTCGAACCATCCAAAGAAAATCGATTGGATTGCCCCAAGTGTGCCTCTTCACTCACACCCTTATTTGTGCTGGTCAAGAAAGACTGAGAATTGAAAGAGCATGTTGATTTTTGCAGTCTTAACTTCAGGTGTTCTTTGTCGGCTGCCATTGAAGTGATCTGCAATTCTTGACACAAATATTCAAATTGGTATTTTCAGACACCATTTTGAGGGTGTCTGGGACCATGTAAGTTGGGTTGCTTCGCTTATTTTTATCAATCTTCTTCCAGATTCTTTCGAATGGCTAAACTCCTTGCATGAGCCATTTCCAAAGTTCTTAAGAGGATCCATTACACTTTTTTGACTTTGGAAGAAGTATTTCTATTGTATTTTTTAGAAACCAGTATGGAATGATTCCCCGGATACTAGTCCAAATGTACCCTTGCCTGCATATTTGCTTGTAGCATGGCATCATTGTTATGAAACAGATAATGGTAGGTCTCTTATGTGCAAGTACTCAGTTCTGTATATATATATTTACTTATTTCATCAGTAGAAAAAATGGAGCTTCAGTACAGAATTTCATTTGATTTTGATAAGGTTTATGATGATTGACGGGATTAATATTGAATCGATTTAGGGCAAGTTACCTTAGGAAGCTCAAGCTGTAATGGAGGTGATTCGCTTTGGAGAATGTTAAAATCATTTGGCTTCTAAATGCTTAGCAAGAAAAATACACTCTATCAAAGCTAATTCTGGCTTACTCTAAGGAGCATTGTCAAAAACTTAAAGAAAAAGGTGTAGAATTTGTAAACTTAACAATAGCATCATTCATTCATTTGAGTTAGGCTTCATTTGGGACGGTTTTTTTATTGCTTCTTGAAGTAATTTTTTCGTAAAAAAATTTTTATGTTGGTATTACAAAACCGTTTTAAGAAGCAATTAAAAAATTGTCCCAAATGAAGACTTATGTTTTGTTTGGGACGGCTTTTTTTTTCTTCTTAAAGTAATTTTTTAGTATAAAAATTAAAATTTGTATGCTAAAAAGTTATTTTAAGAAGCAACAAGAAAGTCGTCCCCAATGAAGCCTTAGTCACTAAGACCAATGTTGTCTCTTTAGTCACTAAGTCGAGTTCAACTCACAAGCCATTTATCAAGCCGAGCTTCAACTAACTCATGAGGGGCTTGCTTGCTTACACCCCTAACTGAGGGCGATTGGGTTGGCCCTTCCCTAAGGAAACTAACAGAACAAATCCTAGAATAGACGGGACGATTGAAGAGAACTGCGTGTGGGGCAACCAGTGTTCTGAAATTCTCTTATGATTCAAAAGTTTGGAACAATTTGAAATGAGCACAATGAATCATATCTATGAATTATATATCCTGATTTCATAAGTCCAAGAAGGTTGAAAAATCAAAAGTTTGATGAT
>NW_021319622.1:29916-41506 GCF_001605985.2 Dendrobium catenatum
GTTTTCTTCTGCAAGTCGGACATTTTTTCTGGGATTGGAGAGCTTGCTTGATACAGGTTTGACAAAAAATATGGCCGCAGATGGTCGAACATGGATCAACCAGTGAGCTCATGCAAATGGGGCAGCTGAACACAGGCTCCTTGGGCACCACTATTTCCGGCGCAGTTCGATGGTTTGCGCCATTTCTCCTCTGGCAATATTCACAAAATTTTTAGGACCGCAATAGGAATAACTTCGCTAAAAATAATAATAATAACTTGGGATGAAGATGAGTTTCTATAGTCAAACATCCTTAAAGTGAATATATCTGTAAATTATAAGGCTGCAGTACATTAAAATAACGGATAGGGGAATGAAGTTTTCTAACGGAGAAGAAGATATCAAGAAGCTTTTCAAAATAGTAGCAAAAAGAAGTTCCATAAAAATCATTTCTACAGAATCGTCCCATTCTAACAGGGATAAAAAAATAATTTATTCGTTTCTAAAAAAAAAAAATGCCGAAACCAATGAGGCCTACAGCTCCATTTAAACAATATTTCACCCGCAAATCAGGACTGGGACCACCTGGGAAAATCAGTAGACCTCCGTTGGGGCATCCATGGGAACATTTGAGTAGAATCTGTCCAACTCAAGTATAATTTTAAAATGGAGGTCCAAGCATAAGAAAATATCAATAGACATGCATCACTGCATATAATTCTGATAATTGTAGCTTTATACAAGGGCTCATAACATTTAAAAAAAAAGTTTTCAATATTAAATATACATTTTGGTCCATGTAATAAAAAAAGATCAAGATTAAAACTGGAAGCTAATTTATAGTAACAATTTTGTAACTAGTTAAAATTTAAGTATTGTATATTCCTAAAATATAATATATTGATTTAATATATGTTGATCAGAGCTATATAACTACAAATAGTAAGGCAGGCATGGGAATACGAAGCAGGCATCCGAGCAGTGCAGCAGACGTACAGGCAGGATTCCAATATGCTGATTTCTTTTAAAATAATCGATCCAATTGATGCCCCATGATTTTCCCTTTCCAAAAGTTCTTGCAAGCAATCACGCTAATATAAAATAGGAATCAATGTGCTTGAAAAAAGTGTCTATTGAAGATCACAAAAGTCAAAAGAGCATCAAATAATCAATTATCATGTCTGAATTGACAAAGTTTTAAATAAAAACTTTAGTTGAGCAAGTACTAGTTTATGTGAACCATAAGGCCAAAAAATAGTTTGATGTTCAAAAAGAAATTTAAAAAAATTCAATTTAGAGTTAGCAACAATTGAAAATCAGGAGAAATTTTGGACAAAAATTATGTGAAGATGCATTTAGAAAGCATAGAAAATAAGTTCGTTAAATTATGAAATTTGAGAAGAAGGATAAACCTTATGAATAAGCTAGTTGATAACATTTTGTTCAAGAGGTGGAAAGAACTCATAAATCAACGACACCTCAAGTAGTAATAAAATTCTAATTTTTTTATGGAGAAGCGTCTACCTGATAGAGATAGATCAGAACCAATACTTTGTTCATACTCTCAGGAAAAGGATTAGTCAAGCAACAATCCGCATTTGTTTTGTTGCTTCTGCCAAAGAAATCAATATGTCCGATGTTCGAGAGCAGTCATAAGTGTGTGTTGAGGCTTTAATGATAAGTAAAAGAAAGATAATACCACGACCCAGTGAAATCAACGATCATGAGATGTAGATATAATTCTATAACCAGATAGGTAATGAGTATAATCAATTGGATCGATTATTTTGAAAGAAATCAGCATTTTAGAATCCTACCCGGACGTCTACCGTGTTGTCCGGATGCATGCTTCGCTGCCCCACGCCTGCCAGACTATTTGTAGCTATATGGCTCCGATCAACATATATTAAATCAATATATTATATTTGGAGAATATGCAATACTTAAATTTTAACTATTTACAAATTTGTCACTATAAATTAGCTTCCAATTTTAGTAGTGATCATTTTTTATTACATAGACCAAAATGTATATTTAATATTGAAAATATTTTTTTAATTGTTATGAGCCCTTATGTAAAGCTGACCACCTATGTAGAACCATTCATCCATATCTCGGTAGCATGCTAGTATTAAGATGGTTTTCGAGAAGAGTGCTCTTCTGGTCTTTGCAATCAGCATTATAGTAAGATGGTTTTCGAGAAGAGTGCTCTTCTGGTCTTTGCAATCAGCATTATAGGTATCTTAAAACTGATGATATTTTACTATATGTCTATATCTATAAAAATTCGAAGGAAAAAAAGGATGGTAGTGTGTCTAAAATAGCATTGGTGGAGGACATGAAAGTTGAAGGGGTGATTGAGCTTGTATGAGGAAATAATCATAGCTTAATTCAACAGTTTGTTCTACTGGCATCTACTGTTAATTTCTTACATAGTTGTGGTTTACTTTATTTTCAATTATTGTGTACTTCTACTTAAAATTATTGCCTCAATGAGCACCTTTTTTTATGATAAAAAAATTATGATTTGAGATATTATAAATATGGGAAAATAGTGGAGCCTTGCCTAGTTGAAAGAGCTTTCACTACTAATGAATGTAAGTTACAAAAAAGTTTGTCTTTTCACATATTGGGAGAATTTGTACTTAATTATGAAAAAAAAAATTGTTGCAAGTTTCCTAGTAATGATAATTCGAGCAAGATGATGAGGTAGATGGAGATGATTGCATTAGTCCTCCTAATATAGGTGAAGGCATAATAACTTTATAGTTTATCATAGTTTCATCAGGAGTGGTGCAAGTCTTAATGACAAGACCTGAGGGATACTTCTCCTTATAAAGGCGTGAAGCCTAAATCTTAGAATTTGTGGTTTCTGTCATTGTTTTGTCATCATGTTTTATAATTGGCTCTTGTACATGCTTAAGAGTTTGTCCAGTATGTTACATACTGGTTTTCAAACACAATGTGGTTTGACCGAGTATTTAAAAATATACAAGAGTTGTTACTAATGTTCAAATACAGTGATTTGACCAAGTATTTCCCAATTTCGATTGGATAACATCAAGGATCAACCTTCAGCTCATATATTTTTGTTTTAGTCATGGATATTCTTACTAGACATTTGTAAAAGGAGATACCCTAGCGTATGTTTTTGTCGATGGCATTCTTCTTATTGATATAACTATAGAGGGAGTTGAAGGAAAACTTGACCTATAGAAGCCAACCTTAATAGTCCAAAAGTTTTCGTTTAAAGTAGATCTAAAACCAAATGCATGGAGTGTGATTTTAAGTCATAGATCTAGTGAACAGATTGTGACTTTGGATGATCATGCCATTAATAAGAGTACACGTTTTACATATCTTTAATCTATTGTTCAAACTGATGGTAAAATAGATGAGGATATTATTATTAGAATTCAATTGGATGGTTGAAAGTGGAGGAATGCATCAGACTTGTTGCATGACAGAAAGGTTCCCCTCAAACTTAAGGGAAAATTCTATATGATAGTGGTGAGACTAAGCAATGTTTTATGGTGCGTAATGTTGGCAAATTAAAAGAGAAGCATTAAATTAAGTTTAGTATTGTAGAGATGTTGATGCTCAGGTGGATGAGTGACTTCACTCTTAGAGACAAAATGCGAAACGAGCATTATACGTTATAAGGTTGGGGAAACTCCAGTGGCAGACGAGATTAGAGAATCATCTTTGATGGTTTGGTCACATAAAACATCAATTAGAAGAGTGCATATTTTAGATTTGGCCTATATAAAAAAGGTAGAGGTAGACCTAAAAAAACATAGTTAGAAAATATTAGAAATGAACTTTTTTATTAGATGTAAATGAGAAATTGACAATTAACAAGACACAATGAAGAAAAATGATTCATGTGACCAACCTTACGTAGTGGGATAAAAGCTTGATGTTGTTGTTACATGTTGATTTTTATTTTTAGGTATGAATCTAAATTATAGTGGAATTTTATATTAGTTCTGATAGGAAATACTTGAGTTCGCAAGTAGCCCTAAGGGAAATACTTGAGTTTGCAAGCAAACTGATAGGCCGGCCCAAGAGGGGCCGGCTGGACCGGTCCTTGTGTATAGCCGGCGGAACCATCAAAGAAGAGGGGAGGCGGACCACCTAGCGGGCCCCAGTTTGAGTTAAATCCAATATTGGGAGAGAAATTTTAAATTACAAGGGTGTTTAGGGAATTTATATCCCTCCTTTAGCTTTAATTAGGGAGTAATGATAGAATTAGGGTTTGCATCTTGAGATTGAGAGAAATCTTTAGATCTAGGGTTTGTCTTGGGCTCTAGTAGACATTATGGAGAGTTTTCCTTCCTATCAAATTGAGGAATATTGTATATTGCTTTGTGTTCGTGTTTGTTATTTGAATCGAAGTTTTCTTTGGTGTTTTCTTCCTCATCCTACAAGAATTCCCGCATTGCTTTTTGCTGATTTCTATTGAAATCAGCCCTTTTGTTCACTGTTTTTGCCGATTATTGGTAGGATTGCTTGCGAACTCAAGTATTACCCGTGTGGTTACTTGCGAACTCAAGTACTTCCTATCAAAAACCTAACAAAAATTGGTGAAAACAACGGGAAATCTAGCTGATTTCAGAGAGAAATCAGCAAGACAAAGCAGAAATTCCAAAAAAATTGGGAAGAAACACAAGAATCTTCTTCTATTCAATCCATGAACAAGAAAAATAATATAAGATATAAGTTTCTTCGATTCGAAAGTAAGAAACAACTCTCCAATTCTCTAGCAAAGCCTAGAGCCCAAAAAGAACAAACCCCAGATCTCAAATCTCTTCCAAATTCAAGATGAAAAGCAAACACTAACCAAAAAGAGTAATTAAAGCCAAAGGACCCTTACAAAAAGACTAAACAACCCTTAATGCAAACTTTCCCTCCTAAACAACGATTACATCAAGAAATTGGGCCCACTAGGGTATTCGCCCCCCTCCCCTTGGTTCCACCCCCCACTTGGCTTGGGCTGCCTGCTATAGCAGTGAACCGGTCCAGTTGGACCGGTTCATCCAGCCCCTCCTAAGCCGCCCTAACAAATTCTCAAACTTTTTGGTGATACTTCACATTTTTGTGACTTTTATATTATCATTTATAATATTTAAGCATTTTTTTTCTGATTTTGCATCAAAAGAAAGTACACTTTGATTAAATTGAAGGTTGGTAAACAATAATATTTTATATTTATGTGTTTCTTTATGCATCTTGTCCTAAATTTATATTAGCGAACCCTATACCCTAGGACGTTCTACATCATGTGTTCAACTATAGCTAGAACGCGTTGCACTAATTGCCACCACATTGTGTGCTAAGCGCGCACTTGAATGATGCGGTCAACCAGCTCATTGTTGCTATCAAGTCCAACATCTAGAGTGTGTTTTTTGAAGTTGAACAGCAGCTATCACCCTCACTGTTTTGATATTAGCAGTGAATTTATTCATTGTTTACTCAATTTATTTTATAACAAGCCAAAGATCTTGACTAGAAACGCAATAAATTAAATACAAACTAGACACGAAACAATATTACCATCAATTTCTCGGTTAAAAGCTTCAAATGTTGTGTGTGTGAGAGGAGAGCATTCACTTTAAATTTGGGAGTACCTTGGCTACGTGATCATCTTCAACATTCACATAAGCCTCACAATTAATCACAGCCCTATTTGGTGAAAGCCTTTGACGTCTTCTAAAGTTATTGAGAGGTACTCTAGAAAGATGATCGTCTACATTGATCACTACAAGAACAAATAAAAAAAAAGTCAATTAATTAATGAAATAAATTAAATCACTAAAAAGTTAGATGATCTAGATTCATACAATAACTATGAATACAAAGTGCAAAAAAAAGTTTACACCTAGTTAAAAAAGGCAGGAAAATGCATATACGGTTTGTTTTACAAAGAGACAAAAACAATAAGTCTATCCTGTTCCTAGTTTGTGAAGTGTTAGGATTCATGAATTTCCCAAATAGATGCTTGCTTAAAATAGGGACACCAAAAAATAGATTAATCCAAAAACCCATACCGAAGCAACTAAACTAGTCATTTTGGTTTGATTTGGATGATTTGGTTTAGTTTTAAGGTTTTGTAAAACCGAAATAAACCAAACAAAAAGTGATGAAACATACAAAAAAAATATATTTCAAAATGCTAATCAACTAATTTCTATTGTCACGTAAAGAAATATAAAACTCAGTCATTTAATTATTAGGCACCATCATCACTCCACGAGTTCTTTCATCATTTGTTACTTTCTGCAGTAATACCCAGTTTATAAGACAATAGGACCCCCCTTTTATTAATGGTTCAACATATTTTGTTTTACATTTTTTTTTCAATAATCATTTTAATGAACTATATTTTAATGAACATCCAACTACAGAAACATAAAAACTAAAATAACCTGAAGTTCCAGTGCTTAATTCCGAGTCTTCATCCAGCACCACCATCACTGGGCGTACCCTCAACTGATCCCTTACCTTGACCATTCAACAAGACCAAAAGCACATTCTTACCCCAAAATATTAAGATCAAACTCTACAGCAAAAATCAACCATTAAGAACAGATGAGAAAAGACCTGAGTAAACGCCCTAGGGGAGGACAGCAACTGCACATCGTCGTCCTCGATCGCCTCGATATCAATTGGCAACGCGGTCATCTCAGCTGTGGCAGCCTCGGCCATAGCTGAGGTCCCCTCCGCATGCCGAACCGCAGGCACCGACGGAGGGGAATTTAGATCGATGGTTAGGGATGACTTCCGGCGGTTCGCATCTCTCGCTTGCTTCTTCATACCTCGCCTCGCGGACGCCATGGAGCTCATGCTCAACCGCGTAACCCGAGGAAAATCCCAGGAACCAAACAAAAAACAGAAAAATTAACGATAAGATCAGCGATTAAGTATCTACGAGTGAGATTGAAAATTCTTCTGAGTTCTTCACGTGCTCTAGGGTTAGGGATTCGAAGATTTGGTACAAGTGAGTAGCAAGGGAAAGATTTCGCGATAAGAAGATGACGGTTGGGGGTAGGAACTTTTGAAAATTTTGAGCACTGGAATTAAAGTCAGTTGCAAAAGCAAATCATCTTAAGTTCGCCTGATCGTTACCACGATGATTTTCTTTTTGCGCAAAGTAATCTAGATGACGTAACTTATTATGTGTGCATGATTCAAATTTTAATCTAGATCAAATATATCAGCTTTTTGGTTGGTTGGTTCTTTTATTTGATAGTTGCTAGTCTTTTATTTGGTTGGGATTTTTCTATTATTGTCAATTGAATTTATTTTGTATGGACATTAATAGCTTATTTTTGTTTTGGTTTTTGGTTTTTGTTTCTTTTATTTATTTGTTCTTTTTGTTTGGTGGTTTAGGGTGTTTTTAATTTGTGGGTTTGACTGACAGTTTTTGGTTGGTTATATCTGTTATTTGTTGATTACAGGTGGATTTTTTTTGTTGATTTCTTGATCTGGTTTTTGGGCTGGTCAGTTGTTGGGAGTCTTCATTGTAGCTGGTTTTTTTTTTTTTTTTTTGGCTTGATACTAGTTATTTTTTGTTTTATTTTGGCAAGTTGAAGCGTTCTCACATGGTTGATTTGGGTTTGCATATTGATGGTTTATCTCTTGCGGTTCTGGTTCGATGAGGATGCAATTCATTTTAGCATTTGGTGTAGATTCCTGGCTTTATATTTGGCTGGTGCTGTTTAAGGAGGATTTCTAGCTTTGATCTATTGCTGGCAGGATTGTTGTTCTTATTGGAATTGCTGGATAATTATGGGCTATTGTTAGAGAAGAATTTTTTTGTTGCTATGTTGCTTTTTTATATTTTTGCTGGTTATTCGGGGTATTGATGGCAGAATTGTTGGTGGACTATTTTTCTTATTTAGTTGCTCATGCTCAAATAGCTCTTTGTTATTGTTGTTTATTTTCTTCTTTTTTCATGGATTATAGTTTTTCTTGTTTTTCTCACAACTTTTGAATTTTTGTAATTTCTATTATTTTCAATGAAAATTTGGCATGTTTTTCCCTTTTTTTTTAAATAATAATAATAATACTCAAATATATCTATATAAAAAAAATTCCCTCAAATTTGTAAATTATTTTAGATCTTCATGGCATGTGCTGTTATGTTGCCTCATTTCTGCAATAAAAAAGCCGTCCCAAACGAACCCTTAATTATCTTATTTATGCAATACGAGATTACACTGAGCGTTGAGCATTAATCTAAAATATGTAAATTTAAAACTGATTCTTAAGGGTTTATTTCATGCCGAAGTAACATGATGGGATTGGAATTTTTAACATTTGATTATTCTAAAACTTAGCCCTACATATATGTTTTTTTAAATGGTTGATTTACCATTAAGAGATAGGGGAGGTCAAATGAGTTGTTAAATTTGCTTCATATCAGATAGGAGTGGATATTGAAAGAACTTAATATCTACATTATTGAAAGCCTTCTTGGTACATGGGATTCGGCGGCTATTATTGGACCTTTGCTATTAAACTAGCATTGTTTAACTACTATCATCACCGGATCATCGTCGCATAAGTGTCAGTGTTGGTCCACCGCTGCCTAATCAATGCTATCAGATTATCGTCATTCAACTACGATTATTTGATGCCTTTCACATTATACTTGCACAGTCTCGTCATCTCCAAATTACGGTATTGTAGATTTTTTTGTAATCAATACTAACATAGTGTTATTATTTTAGCTCGATAAGACCCTCTAAGTTTTCCTCATTTTCAATTTTTTTATGTAAAAATTTTAATGTCACTCAAATTTATTTATTTATATATATTTTTTGTGCTAGATTTTTGTGTAAAATTATAGTGCAAAATCCACTCACTCTATCCTTAAGAATTTTTTAACTCACAACAATAATATTTATATACTAATAAATAAGAAAATATATTATTTAAATTTATGATATTGACAATAAATTTTTCTCAATAAAATTCCTCTAAATATATAACACCACAACAACAACAACAACATCAAGCCTTTATCCCACTACGTGGGGTCGGCTACATGAATCCTTTTTCTCCATTGTGTCCTATTAAAAGTCAAATTCTCGTTTAAATCTAATAAAGAAAGGTCATTACTAAGATTTTCTAACCAAGTCTTTTTAGGTATACCCCTACCTTTCTTAACATAAGTCAAATCTAAAACCTCTACTCTCCTAACCGGGTCATCACAAGGCCGATGTTTTATGTGACCAAATCATCTAAGACGACTTTCTCTAATCTTATCTTCTACTGGAGCTACTCCAACCTTTTCACGTATATGCTCATTTCGTATCCTATCTCTAAGGGTAAAGCCACTCATCCACCTGAGCATCCTCATCTCTGCCACACTTAACTTAGTATTATGCTGCTCTTTTAATGGCCAACATTCGGCACCATAAAGCATTGCAGGCCTCACTACCATCTTATAGAATTTTCCCTTAAGTTTGAGGGGTACATTTCTATCACATAACAAGCCCGATGCATTCCTCCACTTCAACCATCCAACTTGAATTCTGCTGATAATATCCCAATCTATTTCACCATCACTCTGAACAATAGATCCAAGATATCTAAAACGTGTACTCTTATTAATGACTTGATCGCCCAAAGTCACAATCCCCTCACTAGGTATATTAAACACCATTAAAGAAAAATACAGCCACTGTCGGAACAAAGTGGTCCAATACAGGAATCGAACGGGCCACAAATAAATAGACCCCACGCGATTGCTTGAAATCATTTGAGGCGGGAGGCAGAAAGAGTGTTCGTCTCCTAGAGCGAGCTTGCTAGAGGGAAAGAAGGGGCGATGGGCGAAAACCTAATCACCGATGTATCGAACATTGACGCCGTCGACATGCAAAGCATTAGGAGGTTTCTTTTAATCTGTGTATTTCCTTCGGATTATCTTCATCAGTTTCCGCTCATTTACTTCTCCTTGACGCCGATAGTTTTCGCAGTCGCTTGAAGGAGCTCTCCGCGTCGCTCGATGATGTTCTCAGTTCCTCCGGTGATTTGATTCCGGAACCGAATAGTTTATTGGAGGACTTCAGCCGCAATGTGCTGGTGAAACTTTGAACTCTTTCTCGCAAATTTCGTTCATCTTTGTTTAGACTTGACTGGCATTTACCTTGAAATTGAGCTTTCACTTTGAGCAGGCACTTAGCGTAGACCATGACGTCGAGGCTTTAGGGCCAGCTGATCTAGGCAAGCTTGAGTTTTAACTATGTTTATTTTGATTATTGGGCTTTTGTCATGATCCTTTTTTTTTAAAAATAAAGTCGGAGCCACATTGTATTTTGAGGCACCGCCGTATCGGCTTCTGTTATTATTATTATTTTCTCCTTCTGCATCTGTTCAACAAAACGCAATGTCGTTGTTGTTACTTGTCTTTACTGCTAGATATTGCAGTTTAACGTGCTATTTTTAGTTGTTTTGTGACCCTACAGTCACAGTTTTAACACAAACTTACAATGATTGAAATTTGAAAATCCTAATCACGTCCATCGTGATTGAGGGGATCAAAGAAAAAAAAAAAACTCAGTCTTATTCTCCAGTTGTGATCGGGCATGTGAATTTGATATTCCCTTTTTGGCGATGATTTGTATTTTTGCAGAAGCCTTCATTGAGCAGTTAAAGAAGGATTTAAAATCAACCGAGGAGGAAAACGTGAAGTTGTCTGGAGAAATTGATACGCTTCAAACCCAAGTTTCATCAGGTTCTTCTACTCTCCCTCAATCCCAGCTCCCCTCCCACTCCTTCTTCAGCCCACAACATGACCCGTCAACCTCACATGTTTTCCAGTGTGTGCTCGGATACAATTGCATGAATGTTTATTCAGATTATTCCAGTTGATATATATACTTTTTGAAAGTAACTGTGTTTTGTCCAGATTCAACCAAGTTGGGTGGAGATATTGACGCATTGTTATCTTTGCTGAACTTTATTGACTCAAAGGTTAGTTTTCTTCCCAAAACAAAAGGTTTTCTAGCAGTCTTATTGGTTGTAGGGTGGCACGCTGACCATAGAACATGGGTTCCTTGGCATAGATACGGTGTATGAACTATCCAGCATTCGCTCATTGCCCATGTTAATTCATTACTATATCACTAGATGCCTAATGTTTATCAAATCACACCTACCACTGCTTTTCATTTGTGCCCAAATGCATGAAAATGCACAGTTTAGCTCCCTGATGGATAAAGGATTTGCAATTCCTGCCAGCAAAAACATTCAATTTCTATGTCTCAGAAAAAAAAAAAAGAGCATTTGAAGTAGCAGCTGAGGAGCCAAAACTTCATTAATACCACTCAATAATGTTACTTTGAAATAAGCAAGACTGCTGGAGCTGTTTTCAAGCTAATATTAAATGACGAAAAACAAGGTTAAAGGAAACTAAGTTCTAGTTTTGACTCTGCACATATATGTATAATCTCCATGCTGTCCTGCATTCAAACATTTGTTTCGTAATGAGCTGAGGTTATGCGTGTGCTCTTTTGAATCCAAGTGGTTGTATTGTATCTGTGTCTCCGTTTGGCTAGTTAAGGTTTAAAATTGTACATGTTAGTCATGCAATTTAGTTCAC
>NW_021319623.1:0-5987 GCF_001605985.2 Dendrobium catenatum
TTCACTTGATCATGAAGCAATCATTCTAATTAAGTGTCAATTCTTGCTTTTGGTATTTTTCCCGGGCTCGATTGCATCCTCTGGCTTTATCGCGGAATTCTCTAATGCTAATCATCTTTTTGATTCTGGCTCCTTGTCTAATTTTTTTTTCATTTGTTCTGTTAATACGTAACTAGTAAGGGATCTTAAGACTCCAAATATATATTTTTTTTTTGCTCGTAGCTCTTTGAGCATTTAATGAGTTTTTTTATCTCTTTTAAGTACTTTGTAATATTTTTCTTTTAATTAACGTGTAAGCCTATTATGAGTTTTATCAAAAAAAAAAAAACAGTAAGTATTAAATAAAATATAAGCCAATTTTTGTCCACATGCGTCATAGCATGAGCTGGAGCTGCTATCGCCCAAAAAGGTAAGCGGGCATGCAACATTCCCAAAAATTTTACTCAAGCCCTTCAAAACTTTCAGTATTAAAACTCAGGGGCCCTGAAATTTTTTTTTTTTCTCATTATGCTATTATTTAGATAATTTTTAGTCTTTATTATAAGGGTTTTTAAGCAATTGCCCCCCTAAAAATATTAAAATACTATGATCTTTAGGCAATTGCCCCCAATATAATTAAATACATTGTGCATGTGTGTTATTGTTAGAGAATGATGCAACAAATACAAAGAGAAATAGTAAATCAAAATTTGTTCCGGGGGCGCTGCCCCCTTGGACCCCCGATATATATGCGAACAGTTACTTATAAATTCCCCCCCCCCCTGAAAATTATGACAGATTCCGCCATTGTAATAAAACTCACCCCATATTTTAAAGATAAACAAAAAAGAGTCAATTCCCAAAAATTTTAATCAAATAAATATTTGAACTCACTTCTAAGAAAAAAATTCTATCACTTGTTAATATATCCAATAAAACAAACTAGCCTAAGCTAACACGTGCGATTTTTTTATTAACTGGAGGGCCAGCCCTTTTTTAATTCCATAAACTATTGCCGACAGCAAGTGAATAAGAAATATGATATAGACATGCCTGGTGGTTGGAGGCAGATGGCCTTAAGAAAATATCCATTAAGCCAATAAGCATGCAGTATTAAATAATTTACGTTGAGAAAGGTACACAAACCTGACCAGCAGAATTCATGCCAACAAGCACAGCTGAAATATCTTTATTCTTTAGACTATACTGAAGAGCTATCTTCGAAGTTCGAAACGTTTTTCCCCTTCTCTTTGCAGTGGACTGCAGCAGCACTGCACGTACGCAGACTAAAGCAGAATATAGAAAACAGATCCCAATATTATGATTCATATTATGCATAGTATTTTTACAAACGTAAGCAAAGAATTACGACAAAGTAGATGCACATAATTTCATTAAAGAATATGTTCATGCAGTGGGTTGATTAGAAAACCAAGCCTATCAAACAGCAAGAAAATAATAAAATAAGTAGACTTTATAAATGCTTTGCCGCATAATACAATATAACATTCAGCCCTCCTCTGATGGAAAAATTATTACGTGAGTTGTCTGAATTGTATGTCCAGATCCAGACGCGTCATGTCACTCAAAATATAGTATATTGGGTGACGTGGTGCGTCCGGATTGACCTTTGGACGTGTTTGAACTCTGCACGTAATAATCTCTCCATCAGTGGCGGAGCCAGAAATTTTATTCAGGGGGGCACTGTTTGAGACAGTTTTCTTACTTGTTTTTTAAAGCATATAGGCACCCTTAGCTCTTAGAAATAATTATCTACATTTGTTGTGACTTCAAAATTTTATTCCATGAATATTATCAACAAATTTATTCTAAAATATATATATAGGCACATCTCATATCCTGAAAGAACACTTGCAAACCTAAGGCATATGGTGGTATAGGTCTTCCGTCTCTACACTCTGTGCAATTCAGTTTTCACTATTCCCTTATTTTGAGATTTTATAATCACAGCAGTCCTCTTACTTCTTGGATCTTCCAAAAATATGTGTCCCCTTGGAAACCGCCACCTGTGAAGTCCACCACCTTTTGGAAGAAAGTTTGTAGTGTAGCTCATGTAGCTAAAGAAAAATTCATTTTCACTCCTACTAGTAAGGCCCCCATTTCCTTATACTGGGATCATTGGTACAATGGGGTTAAACTTCAGGATTTGATTGGTGAGCATGGGATCCTCAATTATTTCCCTGATAGCTCTCGGATTTCTGCGATACTCAATGAAACTGGCTGGTTGTTGCTAGACCTATCAATATTGGACCCGACCCGAAAACCCGATCCCAACCCGACCCGTAATTTTCGGGTTTGGGTTGACCCGAACCCGAAGCGGGTCAGGTTCGGGTTTGGAAAACCGACCCGTTTACAAAAACGGGTCGGGTTCGGGTTGACCCGACGGGTTGCCGGGTCAACCCGAAAACCCGTTTAACTTAAAAATTTTTTATTCCCGCCTCTTTGCCCGCTGCTTCCGCTGTCTCGAGCTGCCTGCAGGCCCTGCACCGTCAGCAGTCAGCACAGAGGCCAGCCTTTTTGGCTTTTTCCACGGGTCGCGAGTCCGAGTCGCGTCGACGCGTCCCAGGCGAGGAGCGGTCCGAGGCTCCGAGCGGAGCGCAGCCGCGGAGGACCGAGGACGGGAGGAGGCTTGCCGGCGTTGCCGCGCGGCCCGCGCCTTTTTCACGCCGCGTCCGCAGGCGAGGTCCGCGAGCGGTCGAGCCCGCCTGCCCAAGTCGCGACTCGCGTCCGGCGGTTCTACGACCGGCTTACGCGGGTTGGGTCGGGTTGACCCGGAATCGAGACGGGTCGGTTTCGGGTTTCGAAAACTTACCCGTTTATAAAATCGGGTCGGGTTGACCCGAACCCGAATAAATCCGGGTCACTTACGGGTCGGGTCGGGTTCGACCCGTAACCCGAAATTGACAGGTCTAGTTGTTGCCTCCTCAGTTTTCTTCCTCCCTGCTGTTGGCTTTTTTTTTTGGGATTGCTGTAATGGGGAATAATACTGCCTGTCTTACTTGGGATGGGGATAATTGCAATGCTCATAGCAATTATTATAATTTTCTTTTCAAGAATGATTTCATGTATGACTGGCATCAATTCATATGGCACAAACGATATTGTCTGAGGTTTCTTGCTTCGTTGGATGGCCCTTCGGGGAGGACTAAAAACTGCGGATGTGCTCAATGCTAGAGGCATTAATGTTAACACCTGCTGCCCCCTATGCCACAAAGATAATGAGAACATCTCACACCTTTTTTTTAGTGTGATTACTCCTTTTTGGTTATCTCTAATCTCATTCCCAGCATGGCTAATCATCTTTTTAGGCCTAATATTCTGCATACTTTTGATTGGTTTAGTAGTATGCAAGGAAATTTAAAGCCTTTTTACTACCTCATTATTTGCTTTGCCATTTATCACCTCTGGAGAGAAAGAAATGATAGGAAATTTGGGAATGTTTTTGCATCTTCTACTACCTTAGGCCACAAAATTAAAAGAGCTGGTTTTTCTAAACTGCTGAAATGGAAAAACGGATATGATTTGTTGGCATTGCTTTGAGATGGCTGTTGTTATTTGGATTTTATGGAGTATCCTCATGCTACTCTATTTCATGGATGACTGTTACTATGCATTTATTCCTGGCATTGTTCTGTTTCGGAAAGTAATGGTGTTAGACTGGATGGCATTGGTGGTTTTATGCATGTGGAGCAGCCTTTTGCTAATATGTTGGATCATTCCGAATTTTTCCTGGATGGCCTTCGGGGCAACCAGGATTGCTGTTTTTCGGTCCCTGGGGTATTATTTTGAGGACGATGATGATCACTGCTGGACCTTTCTCCCCTTGGAGGGTCTTTAGGCAACCAGGGGATTTTTTGCTTCTCTCGTGTGGGCTTCCAATCGATTATCTTCTCGGTCAGCAGCCTAAGTCCTGATGCTTTGCATCTACTACCACATTTTGGTTATACACAAGGTTTTTTGTAACATTGGGTGGTATAGTTGTGGTTTTTTATACTGGCCCTCATAAGTTTTTGTTGTTTCTTATGATTGGGCTTTTTTCTTTTGTTACTTGTAATTTCTCCTTATTTGAGTAATATATGGGCCTTGGCCCCAAAATTTCCCAAAAAAAAAAAAAAAATGGCAACAAGCTTTTCCTTCCTCATTTTCTGCAATTTCCTTTCCTCTCATACCTGCTACACTGTTAATTATTTTTTTTTGGGGAATTACACTGTTAATTATAGATATAACTAATTTTTTTAGGGGGGCACGTGCCCACCCTTGCCCCACCTCCCTCCGCCCTTGTCTCCATGTGATGAGTGGATTTCATGCCGTTGACATTTCAAAAAGTAAAACAAGAATCGACATACAATACTTCTACTCTTTCAATAGAGAGCAGGGGGACTCAGTAATCTTTTCTATCTAGGTAGGAAGCATAGTTAATTTTGACATGCTCGGTTGTAAAGAAAATAGATTTTTTTTTTTACTAAGACTTAGTTTGGGACGGTCTTTTTACTGCTTATTCAAACAACTTTCTAGTACAAAAATTAAAATTTTGTACAACAAAATTGTTTTAAGAAGAAATAAAAAAGCCGTCCCAAACGAACCTTAAGAGTATAGTTAATTTTCCCTATCTAATTCCTCCGTGGTTAGTAGAGGATGGCTACAAAAGTGAATTAGTCGTTAATGTTATTGAAGATGTGTGAAAGTGCTCAAAAGCCCTAGTTCAAGACATTTTTTTTTTTTTCAAAAGAAGAGAGTACATCCATCGTTCAAGGAATCTATTCCAGGTTGAACAGAAATGTCAACTCATTAAAGGGAGCAATGATTTAGAAGACAACAAATGGAAAAACATTGTAACGCCTACTTAAGACTCTATAAAAATATAAATGCAAGGAAAGCTCGAGAGCCTCATATTTTTCCTATTTATTCTATAAATATGCCTCTTCTTGTCGAAAATCATGATCAAAACTGCTACCATTCTCTTCATTAGACGTATATTACAAAATCAAATCACTTAAATATCTTAGTTTATTTTCTGTGATTCTCTCATGTAATCTCTTTGTTTAGGAGTATCCAAAGCGGGATCAAAATAGGATTATACATGAAGATCACGATCTTCAGCACCTGTATAGTACATCTTACTATAGATAATTAAATACAAGGGAACTAATTAGTTTGTTACAAATCAATGGCTATGATGAAATCATGATAGAGAGATGAAGCTATATATTTCTGTAAAAGGTAGAACCTATGGCATGAGTGGGGGAGAGCACTTTATAACATGTAAAACTTATCATTCAACACTTATCACCACCCCTCAAGTTAACAATAGGCTCCTGAATTATTAACTTGGTCCTGAGTTGAAGAAAGCGGGTAGAGGGGAAAGGCTTGGTGAAAATATCAGCAAGTTAATCATGAGAAGAGATATGATGAATTGAGATGTGGTGGGACTTAATATAGTCCTAGATGAAGTGATAGTTGTAATAACCGGTTTAGGCTTGGTCAGTTCAACCGAACCGCCAGCCTTCTATTAATGGCCGCAACCCAACAGAGGGCCGTTATGGGACATTTCGCGTGAAACAGAGAGAGGGGCGGACAGCAACTTCGTGCGAGAGAGCGAGGTAAACTTCCTTTTTCTAATTTTAGCAAACAATTGTCTTCAAGGATAAGAAATAATGATTCCCTCTTATGGGGCGGACGGCGACTTCGTGCGAAAGAAATGATGTATGAAACTGAATAAAAATGTTCAAGATAAATGAAAAAGAAAGAAAATGATATGTATAAAACTACAGAAGTTCATCCTCTTATGGCACTGGCTAGGGACGCCGTACTCGTGCACGTAAAAGAAAAAGGAAAAAAGAAAAGGTAATTAAAATAGAAATTGATAAATGAAAAAAGTTGTACCTTTGGGTATATTGAGACGTTGCTCCTGTATGAATTAAATGGGAAAATGAAATATTAACATTTTAAAAAGTTTTAAAATGTTTTAAAGGAAAATGATCTGTTAT
>NW_021319623.1:9304-14486 GCF_001605985.2 Dendrobium catenatum
AAGCTTCAAGAATATGCAGATACTTATACAAAACAATTCAAAAATGAGCAGAAATTTTTGTAACTGGCATATTCAAAGATCTTAAAAAAATCTTTATATACTAACCTTCTTTTACTCAGCCGTTCCCTTAAACTCAACTTCTAACAAACAACCATTTTATTCTCCATTTCCGCTCTATTTATAGGCAAGATACAGCATTTAAAAAAAAAAAAAAAGTGAATTATATTGAGTGAATGAAAAATTTGGCACATATATAAAATAAATAAATTTTATTAAGAGCACTAGACACTCATGTTGAATTAGGACAAGAGATCCAACTATACTATATTTATGTAAAAGTTATGATATAATTGGTTAATTCGTGCCACAAAATGAAATTCAAACGTAGCATTTATGGCATGATAAGATTTCATTATCTTGTATTTCAGATCAAATGACTAACAATTTTTTCCTTTTGGCTTGCACTTCTGATCAATTGCAATGAATAACAAGTTTTATCAAAAGCTTAAGAAAGTAATAGAACTTCCTAGAGTGAGATGGATAATTTATTTTTCTTTTTTCTTTTTTATTTCTTTACTCTTTTATCAAGGGGCTGTTTAAGACTACTTTTATTTTTTTATTTTTTTTTTATTTTATAAATATTTTGATTTAAATAAAACATGTTTATATCTTAAATATTTATTATTTTGAATTTTAATGAATATCAATTAAGTTGATTAATGTAATGGCGTCAGTAGTTGCCGGCATGGTAGAGGCGATGATCGCCACTTAAGGCAGATGGCAATAATTATTTCAAAAAGCACTCAGAGTAGGGGTGTCAATTCGGGTCAGCGGGTCGGGTTCGGGTCGAACCCGGAACTGATCCGGCACTATTCGGGTCAACCCGAATCCGACCCGTTTTTAAAAACGGGTCAGGTTTCCGGACCCGAACCCGAACCGATTCGGGTCCGGGTCAACCCGACCCGATACGAATGACCCGAAGTTGACCTAAAATTACTAATTTTCTGGTAAAAAATCGGGTCAATATTCTATTTTCGGGTCAAAACTGGTCAATCTCGAATTTTCGGGTCAAATATGAGTTTTCGTGTCACTTTCGGGTCAATTTCGGGTTGCTGGGTCAACCCGAACCAGACCCGTTTTTTAAAACAGGTTGATTTGTTCAACCCGAACCCGACCCGTTTCGGGTTCAGGTTGACCCGAACCCGGATTTTTCCGAGTCGGGTTCGGGTCATGTATCGGGTTGTGTCAAAAATTGACACCCCTAACTCAGAGCATCTTAGAGATGCTTTAAGTATTTGTTATTAATGACAAAGAATAAAGGAAACTTTTTTTAAGAAAAAACTAAAAATGATCCCATACTTGTTTTATTAAAAACTAAAAAATTCTAGCTCCAGCGAGTGGTGATTTGCATTATTTTTATTTTAAAAAGAATGAAAATACTTAAAAAGTGCCTTAAGGGGCTATTTTGATATAAGATTTATGTAGAACTTAAGCATGATTTATGTGAAATCTCTAATACATCATCTATGGAAAATATGCAGAGCTCTTATGTTTTTTTTTGACTGGTTTTGTCTCTCAGAAGGTTGCTGTATTCGCCTAGATTTGTACTGAGAGTATGCCGACGATATGGTTTGCTACATTATCATACTAAATAAATAGAGATGGCCAAATTAAAAATTAGGGTTTTCTTGATACCTTCTATTTAATCATCTCTTATTTTATGAGAGAGTGTCTTTGACAGTCAAGAGGTATGTGTCTTATATAACTAAGGGTTTGAAGAGAGAGAATGGTGAAGTTGTGAGAGCGAGAATAGCCTTATGGGATCAAGAGAGTGTCAGAGAGAATCTACACATAATTGTTCCAACCAACGTCCATCTTCTTCCTCCATGAGTCAAAACTTTTCTCGAGGAAAACTTAGAGATGAACCTCTTCATGTAAAAGAGCCATTGGCTACTCCGCTACACCATAAAAGTTAAAAGGGATTTGTCTACTCCGTTGCACCATAGAAGCTGAAAGGGATTCAGCTACTCTTCCATACTAGGGAAGGTGGAAGTGATTCTCATGAGAGCTTCTTTGCATTAATGTGGGAGAAAATGAGAGACACTAAAAACTTTTAGTATAATACTCAAAGAGGACTTAGGGGAGTGAATATAGGTCAAGTTGAGTGAACCACTATAAAAATTATGGTGTACTCATTTATTTTATTTTCAATATTTTAATTTTTGCATTTTACTTTCTTACAAATCTAGATTGAGCATCAGTATTCTTATGATATGAAAACTTTGTAATTATATTGGTTTTACCTTTTCGTAGAAAGTAAAAAGAATTAAAAAAATCTTAAAAAACTAACTTTTTAATAAAATAAAAATGAAAAAAATTGTAACTATTTGTTTTGGATTTCACATTATAGATATGAATTTAAATTTTAAGATTGTCAATTTGTTTTATATTTTTTAAAAAGGTGAATTTTGTAAAAGAAAATTTTAAAATATTAATTCACTCCCCTCTTAGTGTCTGGAACATCGTCAATGTTTTAAATTGACTACCAATTTATTCAATTGAGGTTGCTTACACAAAGAGTGGTGGTCCCAAAGTAACAACACACATTTTGAGGGAATGACACCTTAAAATTGCCCAAACGACGTCTGATTGTGAAACGAACTTCACCGTTGCAACCAGAATGTCGACAATACCCTAAATGCACTATCAATTTATCCAATTTTGACTGTTCGATGAATTTGGCGCGTTAAATGCGACAATCAACATGTAAATAGGGAAATCACACACAACTCGAGGAAACTTTTGAAATGATCAAAACAATTTTGTCATTTTAAATTTGGGCAATAAGGACAAATCAATAATATATTATTTTGACTTAATTAAACATTAACAAAATAGGTTGTCAAACCTAGAATGAAGGTCAGAGCTAATTAATGCAATTAAATGAATTACATTGTTCGTCTCTTGCTTTCCTCTGTCATAGCCAGTCTCGAGCGCGGCAATATACAGTTAAGATGAAACCGAATAGCTGATAATCTGATTTTTTTAGAAATCGTGCCTATGATGAAGTGGGTAATCGCCTAAAATTTTATTTTTAACATTTACGGCGGACCGGAGAACCACTTATATGCACTCTCGTAGCATGGTAGGAGGGAGCCCGGTGCGATACATACGGTGAGATGGGTAAGCCCATGGTGGGGAAATCCACTTGTGTTTTTATATCGATACTTTTGAAAACTCCATACATGCTCTCATAGTGTGGTGGGATGGAAGATGTACGATCCTGTGTCCCCTGACGCCTACCATAGATATTCTAGTAGCGTGATGGAATGGCCTAATTTCTCATAATTTCTTCTAAACATGAGAGACGTCATGAGGCTACTGAAATTTTTATCTAAAAGAAATACAACATAATCTGATTTTTAAAACCTAGGCTTTTCAATACCCCACGTGAAATAGGTGCTTTGTCTTCTTCCTATTGTCTAAAACAGCCAACTTACTTCAAAGCAGCCCATTCCAAACAGCACCTCATCTTATTCCCTTTAACCTGATACTTCCTGCAGCCCATTACAAATCCCCTTAAAGCCCACAGGATCGTCAAACCTAACAGCAGTTTACAAAGCCCACAACCTACTAAAATCCCCCTAAAATCAATTCAGTAAACTTCTTTTCCCTTCCAGCAGGCCAAATCCATAGATACAACACAATAACCATCTTTGAAAACCCTATCCTCAAGCCCAACAGTGAGTTTCACCTTTTAGTTTATTGTTACTCTTATCTATTGATTACTATTGTTTGATTAGTTTTTGGGAAACCCCATACATGCTCTCATAGCGTAGTGAGATGGAAGATGTACGGCCCGTTGTCCCCCGACACCTACCATATACGCTCCAATAGCATTGTGGGATAACCCAATTTCCTATAATTTCCTCTAAGCATGGGAGACGCCAGGAGGCTGCCAAAATTTTATCTAAAAACATAAGGATTTGGACAGAAACAGGGGACCTAAATGACAATAAACCAAATCTAAATGAACTTGAACATTAAGAGAAAGATAATTAATAGTTATTCAATTTATACTCAAATGAATAAATATAAGATTAATTTGAACAATTTGAATTCAAGCAAACACTTGATTTGGGACTATAGTGGGCATGGACTCGAATTGAACTCAGACTTGAACAAAATTTAGACAACATGAATCCTAGACTTGAGCTCAAATTTGAGCAAGTGCAAAGAACTTTTTTTGGTCTCAATTTGAACCTAAGTGAAAGAAAATTTACAAAAGACTATGCCATAACTTGGACTCAAATGGACTAAATGCAAAAAAAAAAAAAATGATTTGGGCTTGAATGAACAAGTGATATAGAGCCAAACTCTTGAAAATATAAAGCTTGAACTAAGCATGAGAGGGTTTTATATTGTGTAAAAAGAAGCACATGCAAAGTGTATGTTGGATGAAGAGTTTACAAATAGCCCTTCACTCACAAATAATAATAATAATTCATGCAAATAATTTACTTGAGATAACTGCAATGATTACAAGCATATATGGAAAATACAATGACAGACTTCCACTAAACAATACAAAGCCTTTACTGAATGATAATTGACAATCAAATGACCGATAACAATTAAACTTTGTGTACCACTTGCTTGCAAGCAACGAGTAATGGAGGTTATGGAAAACATGATAACTCATGTGAAGGTGAAAGATTTCCGATGTCACATGACCAATGCGCAACTAATAATCAACAAGGATTGTAAAGAATGTAATGATTTGCTTGTAAGCGACAATAAGAAGCTGAATGATGATAGCAAATGAAAGTCGATGCATAGTCAATGCTACTCGACTGTGGAGAAAATGCATGAAACCTCCGCTAATCGTATCGATCAATATGCAACTAACGCTCTGCATCATTGACGATAGCTCAACTTCAAGCAAGTATCAGCGACACAAACTTTCAATGGAAATGACTTGATTCATTAATTCACTTTTAATGAACATGACAACTCGCATGCGACTAGTTCCTCCTACACTACAGGAAAATCTCTTCTTTCCGACGGAATATTTGATAGTTTCCGGCGGATTTTTAAAGTTTCCGAAGGATTTCCGGCGAAATTTTGTTCGCCGGAAAATCGAGCGTCGGAAACTTTTTCCGTCGTAACAAATCCGCCAGAA